>NW_026928304.1:0-32655 GCF_032062105.1 Saccostrea cuccullata | reverse complement strand
CACGTGAAGAAAAATGACCCCCGTAGAAAAAAATGACCCCCTGTAGATTAAAGCTAAAATTTTTAGGGGGCAAAAAAAAAAAAATGGATAAAGAAGCTTATTGGCCAAAATGCTCACCTGATCGAGCTTATTGGGAATAAACTGATGATATGTTGATCTCATAACATTATACAATTATAGATATATTTTAAGATAAATGCAATGAGTCAGAATCTAAAGGAGTAAAAGATTTATCAAGCCTTAAGGTTAGGTAAACATTGTTTTTTGATAGTGGAAATCATCAAACTGACAGAAAAAATCAGCAGTATTATATATGATTATATCCTCCGCTTGAAAAGCGGAAGGGTATATAGTGATCGGGATGTCCGTCCGTCCGTCTGTTACGCTTTGAGGTATCCATCTCTTATCCGCAAATCCTCATATATGAAAAGATGTGTTTGTTAAACAGCTATGCCCCTGTATGGCAACATAGCGAAGATTAAACTTTTCTTAAATGCAATTTAAATATATTGTTACCCAAAGTAGGGTCTTCTCACAAGAAATACAACTGCAAAATAGGAAAGCCCTAGCACCACTTACTCACTCAATCCTCTCTGCGCCGTCAGGTGCTTGAGGCGGCTACAAGGTATTTCCACCTGGCTCTGTCTTCAGCTGCTCGTGGTGCTGTCTCCATGGATAGACCTCTGGTCTTCAGGTCTTTCAGGACAGTTCTTCTCCACGTCTCCTTTGGCCGGCCCCTGCTTCTTTTTCCCTGGGGTGTCCATCTAAGGGCAACCCTGGGCAGTGAGTTGGAAGGCATGTGCAGGACATGACCAAGCCATCGCCAGCGTCTTATTTGGATGGTCTGTGATATTGAAGACATCCCAGTTCTTTCCAGTAGATCTTCATTGGTGATGGTGTTAGGCCAGAAGATCTTAAGGATGCGTCTGAGGGACTTGGTTTGGAAGACTTCTAGTTTTCTTTCAATCGCCAGGGATGTTTTCCAGCATTCTGATCCATACAAGAGGACACTGAGGACATTGCTGTTGAAGATCCTGATCTTGGTGTTGATGTTGAGTGATGAGGATCTCCATATGGGTTTCAACATTGCAAAAGCCTGATTTGCCTTGCTAATCCTGGTGTCAACTTCCTTGTCGCAGTCGCCCGTTGTGGTGACCTTGCTACCCAGGTATGTGAACTCCTCAACATCCTCTAGTGGCTTACCGTTGATCAGTACTGGGTTGTTGTTAGTGGCGTTTACTCGTAAAACCTGTGTCTTTTTGGTATTCACCTTCAATCCTATTTTGTTAGATGTTTCTCTGAGGAGCTCTATCTTCTGCTGAATATCTCGGTGTCTGTTCGAAAGGAGTCCGAGGTCATCAGCATAATCAAGGTCCTCTAGGATTGAAGTCAGCGTCCATTGCAATCCCTGTCTTTTGCCTTGTGTGGTGTTCTTCATGACCCAGTCAATTGCAAGTGAGAATAGCACTGGTGACAGAATACATCCTTGTTTCACTCCGGTGTTCACTGCGAAAGGCTCCGTGAGTTGGCTGTTATGTATCACTCGGCACTCAAAGTTGTTGTAGAGGGACTGGATAATGTTAACCAGTTTCTGTGGGATGCCGTAGTGGCGCAGGATCTTCCAGAGAGATTCACGGTGTAGACTGTCAAAGGCCTTCTCAAAGTCAACAAATACGGCATAGAGTGTACTATTCCACTCACACGACTGTTCCAATATCTGTCGTAGGACAAAAATATGGTCAATACAAGACTTTCCTTTTCTGAAACCAGCCTGCTCCTGCCGAAGTATGTCATCTACAGCAGCTGTGATACGTTGTAGTATGATGTGGCTAAAGACCTTGCTGGTGAGAGAGAGAAGTGTAATCCCGCGCCAGTTGTTGCAATCTCCAAGGTCACCTTTCTTGGGCAGCTTGATTATGACACCTTTCTTCCAGTCATCTGGGATATCTTCTCTGTCCCATATATCTTGGATGATGCGCTGCAGTATGTAAGGTGTTTCTTTTTCTTCTGATTTCAACATTTCCGGGCATACACCATCTTCTCCTGGGGCTTTTCCATTTTTTAGTTTATGGATTGCTTGTTTTACCTCATTTAGTGTAATGCAGCCAGTTTCTATATCAAGGTCTGTCTCTGCCTCATCTATGTCAGGGGCTATCGGTGGATCAGGTCGGTTCAGAATCTTCTCAAAATGTTCTCTCCATCTCTCTAGTTTTGCCAATTCTTCTGTTAATGCTGAACCATCCTCTGCTTTTACAGGAAGGTCTTGGTTGGGGCCGTGATCACCTCTTAGTTTCTTTGTGATCTTGTAGACGGTTTTCATGTCTTTTCTTTCAGCGGCCTCCTGTTCTTCCTTAGCCAGTTGTTCTGTGTAGTGGCGCCTATCTCTCCTTGCTGACGTCTTCACTTCCTTATCTTTCTTTCTATACAAGGCCGCTGCCCTTTCTTTCAATCTGGGTGACTTTGCATCTAAGAGGTTCTTCTTTAGTTGTTTTCTCTCTTCAATGATAGTCCACGTATCTTTGGATAGCCATTCTGATTTGGCACTTCTCTTGTAGCCTATGACTTCTGCAGCGGTATCATTTGTGGCTTGGTGAAATTGGTCGATAGTGATAGCTGACTCGTCCTGCAGTTTGCTGTAACGATTCCTGAGCGTGATGTTAAACTCTTCTCTAACACCTGGGTCGTTGAGCTTGCTGACATCGAAACGCTTGCTTTTGCTGGAACCGATTTTGGCTTTTCTCAGCTTAAGACAGATCTTGGCTATAACAAGATTGTGGTCACTACCGATGTCGGCATGGCGCACAGCTCTTGTCACAAGGAATATAAATATTAAATATGAAAGTCATAACTCCAATAAATGAAAAGTTATGGTAAAGGTTAAGGTTTTTGCGGACAAACAAACCGCCAGATAGACAGACGGACATACCGACGATAAAACTATATACCCCCGAATCTTCGATTACGGGGATATATAAAGAAATGGTCTTTAATTAACTTTTCATATTAATATACATTATAAAGAAGACGTTACAACAATGAAAATGTTTGTTCTGATTTTCATTTTAAATTCTCTGAAAAATATACTCAGAACTGAGTAAAAGGGTGGAGTAAAACAAGAATTAAGGTAGAACCTATGTCGGAAAAGTCTTTGTCACAAGATTTTCATTTTTTTCAAAATAGTAAATTAGTACTTGCTTATCAATCATTTAAGATATTACGATATGTTTCCTTATCTTTGAATCTAGAACAAGCTGTGAAACTCAGTATGGTATTTACATACTGCGACTACACTTATTCAAATATTGTTAGGGGTACTTGTCATACAGGGAATATGAAAAATCACAAAAATACTTCTTCAAACATCGTCGTTTATAAACTTTTTAAACTGAATAATATTAAACAATATTTTATCAAGAATAATTTCTTTTTTATTCAATTAACATAAAAGATAAGTCCACCATTAAAAAGATATAGTCAAACGAACTCTATTATTTTTAGTCAATTATTCACCCTATATTAGTAAATATTTTTTAGACGTCTTTATCATAATGTTTTCAATCTTCAATATGATGAAGAACATAGCCAAATGATTACAAAAAATGATTAGAATATATACCTTTCCCCTCTAACTAATGAAAGATAGGCTATTTACCGATACTCATATTCTTGACCTTTTTGCACTTACACGGGATTTAATAATTAAATGACTGTTTGGGGTTACTTTCAGATTAAATATTTATCAGAAATTGTACTTTTTCTTTAAAAAGATCATATTTAATAGAAAAATTGTAATCAAACACCAAGAATATGAATAGGTAACAAATAATTGTTAAAAGGAATGCACATCATTTCATTATAGATATCACAAAAATGTACACACGATCAAATGATCTACAACACGTACATCTTTGACTTAGACACATTTCATCAAGATATTTAAGGAATAACTGTCTTATTTTTCGAATTCATGAAGTGATCAATGGATTGGCTTGTGTGATAATTTGCATAAACGCCGAAGGCGTTTATGCATAAAATTATCACACAAGCCAATCCATTGATCATCTTCATGAATTCGAAAAATCTGACAGTTATTCCTTATATTTACATGCTTTGATTCCGCCAATCCACGGGCTCCAAGCCTGCTTCTCTCTAGGTGTTGTCCCGCCCTACACGTGTTTTTTTTTTTCGGTACCGCGCCAAGACATTCATGAGGAAATAAATTACATTTACAATTGGTAATTTTATCTCGGACAAAGACATTGGAAATGTAAATATTACACTATATAGCTGGCAACTAAAGATTTCTTACGATTTATGCATTCCTTCAAAATGGTTACATACCATTCAAATTGAACTGAAAGTTGTATGTACATTGTAATTTCATTACACTAGATAGTCTTGGGTTTGTCAACTTCAGGTCTAGATCTAGTAAGTAAAAGGTGCCTACATATTTTCTCTTATTCCAGAAATATATTGCAATTAAGCATTATAAACCAAAAAATATATGATTTGAATCAAGATTATGTTGGCATGATTGAATTCTGTGAATTTCAAAATGCAGTATTTTCTACCATTTTTATTGAAGCTGTCAAGTACGGAAAAAGTGACATTGAATTAATTATGACGTCTTAATGGGTTAGCACAGGTTTAACACATTTACAAGTTATGATGTCATACGAAGTAGGTTCTACGTTAAAAGAAATGTAATGAATACTGTGTTCTAAATCAAAAGTTTATGTCTACATGTATAGTTTTTGCATTAGAATGACTGTGTATTTTACACTAGCCTATAGCTTTACAGAGCATATTTTTAGGTCTTATTCTTACCCCACCCCCTTTCTTATTTAGGAGGAAGTCGATATTGAACAAAAGCAAAAAAAAACCACCCTATCTTTATTTTTCTATAAGAAGGAATTAAAAATAAGCTAAAAATAGTCTACTATTCTACTAATTTTTAACTGTTACTTTGCCACAATACTTTCAAGTATACCTCCACCAACATTTAAAGTATGCTTTAATCATGGCGAAGTAAATTATGATATGATAGTACTTGTGTGAAGGCTTAACTTCATTTCAATATTTTATCTAGAGCCTCTTTCAGAATTATTGAAAGGTATAGAGTTTTATTAGGGTCTTTCGTCTCCAACGGAAGACCCTTCTATTATTCTATTGTTTCTTTTTCACTTTTATTATTCTTCCTTTTTTTTCTTACAATTTTTGTGCAGAAGATTTCTCGGAGATGACTTGATCGATTAACTTCAAATTTTCAGGAAAGATGTGTCTTCACCTAAACTTGATTCGTTTTTCTCATTTTTTTGAAATTCACTTCCGGTCGGAAGTTATCGCCCTTTAATCGAAATTTAGAGGGCTTTCTTGTCTAGAGCAGAACTCAAGAACGGTTTAAGCTAGAGCTCTGAAATTTTTACCAAAGACAGAGGACATGTTGCCATTGTGCACGTGGGTCAGGATATTTTCCGGAAGTGTCTAGTATGGAAGCTCGGTAGGGGTCAAAATCTAGGACACGAATCATGAGTGAATTTTCGAAACATTTTGTATCATATCTTTTAAAGTATAAATACTTGTCAAAACATACTGAGCGATATTCGTGCAAAATGACAAGATCTTTAATATGATATCAAGAAAAAAGTGCTGACTCATCACATTAGGGGCAAAAAGGGGCCAGAAGTCTTTTTTCGATAACTCTTTAACAGTCAATATTTTGTTATATATTACTGAAGCAAAAATGTTTATCTCAACAATCTTCAACTACATATTATGATTTTATGTCGTATGGTACATAATTAGGGGCCACAAGGGGCCAGAATGCTAAATTTTTGATGCTTTATATCTCGAAAGTGAGAAATATTTTGATAAGCAATATTGAACAAAAGATGTTCAAAATAATATTCTGAACAATATGCAATGTTTCATTTTTCGCTAATCGTCCCCATTAAGGAGTTGAAGGGTTGGCCCCTAAATATTTCTTTTGCAAATAACTATAAAACGAAACAGAATCTCTGAATGGTTGTTGAACAAAAAGTGTTCAAAATCATAAGAGGTTTAAGGTAAAATCAAGAAAAAGGGGCAGGGCACTCAAATTAGGGGCCAAGAGTGGCCAAAAGTCTTCAAACGATAACTCTTTATTAGTTAATATTTTGTAACACATTACTGAAGCAAAGATGTTTATCTCGACGATCTACAACTATATATTATGATTTTCATGTCTTATGGTACATAATTAGGGGCCATACAGTGCTGCTATCCCACAAGTTGACATGGGATAGGATCGGATAGGATTCAGGATTGAGGATTCACGATAGAAACATGTAGAAGTTAATCCAATCCTATCCTATCCTATCCTATCCTGTATCCTACAGCCAATCAGATTCGAGCAAAGGTTTATTCATATTTCAGAATAAATTACAAAAACGAAATACGATATAAAATGTTTACAAAAGAAATATTTATAATTTTTTCAATAGAAAGAAAAACATTCTTTTCTCTAAACACATATTCACATTATAAACTTCGAGTAACACGGCGTACGATCTAACCGTGAACGATCACCGGAAGAATTGGGAATGTAAACAACGAAAAATCCAGGCATCGAAAGACCGTATTTCTTCAGCTTGTTTGGATGATTTAACCGATTCTTACTTGTGTAAAAGTGTAATAACATGTTTTTTTCTGTTAAATATGCTCTGTTTGTTTGGATAATTCCACAGGAACCGTCAACAGCGGACTTGAATAGATGATGTGCGATATCATGTAAGTATACTTCACACTGTACACTGTACATGTGTGTATTTTTATACATATTTATTCCTTTAAACAATGTTCTCATGTTTTAAACTATAAACATTTTATTCTATTTAATATAAACAAAAATTGGGTGCGGAAAAAAGAAGTAGTGTAGACAGAAGCGGGAAGGGGGGGGGGGGTAATATTTACAAATACTGTGTCATATGATTCAATCAGCTATCAATGAGCTCTAAGACTAAAACAATCATATGTATTATGCCTAAATCAGGTTGTTACTCTCATCATTTCCCTAATACGGTCAGAGAATAGTTTTTTTTTCATTTCTGTGTAATTAATAATTAATGAATGTAGAATCTTCATGACCATTTCTAATGCTTCTGCTTAAATGTTTAATGGGCTCACTTAGCAGTGCACTTACATATTGTACATGTATGTATGATGTATTGTGAGTTATGAAACATAAAATAATCTTTTCATTTTAATCATTACAGAAAATGGATTGTCTGCACTCATGCGTCATCGCAGTACGAGGATTTCAAAGTAAAAGTATGTATGATTTTATTCTTATCATGTATTTTTACATGGTCATTAAAATACATAAACATCATTATCTGAGTTGACGTGACATGTCTGCAGTTACTCGGAACAAGTGATTTTCTTCTTTCAAAAATATTGAGAGTAAAACTGAAAGAAATGTTGAATTTTTCTGGTCATCATGTTGTAGTATCATAAATTTTCATATTCAAATTTCAATACCAAAAAAAAAAACCAAGAAAAAAACATTAAATAGATAAATACAAGCAGAAAATAGAGAAAAGTCACTAAAACAAATGTATTCATACTTGTTAGCAAGTTGACAAGTTAAAATTAATTATAATGTACAAATAAATTATGTTAATTTAAATAAGATTTTTTTTTTATTTTATATGACTGAGGTTGCAGTATAAGATTTTATTTTTCATGATTTCTAAAGCATTACTTTTGGGAGAGAAAAAGGTGAAATTAAAACCAATTGTACATGAAATGTGAAAGATAGTCACAATCAAAAACATTTTAAACATGTTAAATGTGTATGAAATGTGTACGACAAAATTTACAATCAACATGCCTATAATTTCATTTTATGTTGTTTTTTTTTTCAGGAAACCCTGCACATTTGCAGCTGTACAGAATGCAGTTCATGCCATATGCTGTTAGAGTAAATGATGAAAGATGTTCAAACCAGTGTCACAGAGTCCTAAGTCTGAAATCATGGTGTTTTTATTAAGGAGATCAGTGTGTTTTCTGTGCATTGTTGACATTTGAAGAACTGTTCTGTTTATCACCATCTCTCTGCAAATAACTGATTAACTCTGACATTTGAATTTCACTTGGAGCGACGGTTAAGAAAGCCAAATTATATGCATGTAAAACATTATACAAGTGTAATAAAAACATTGATAAACTTTAAATTTAAACAAAGTTCATGTACATGTATCTGTGATCTTTGCATTGAAATTCATAAATGCTGTACATGGATACTTTTAATGACTGTCTCATGGTAATGGAATATTCATTTGTTAAACATTGTTGAGGAATCACATTGAATAAAAATATTGTGAACTTGATAAAGTATTTTTCCTCATTTAAACACTGAAAATTTTAAGATCAAATGTCAAGGTCAAATACAAAGTTTACTCAAGAATGTGTTATAAGTGCTGTAAGTACTGTGAATTCTTATGCATGTTTTATAAGATCTAAGGAACATGTGTGGAGCATTTTAATATTTCTCAATCTGACACTGATTAACATTCAAGATCAAATGCCAAGGTCAAATATAAACTTGTTTTACTCAAGAATGAGTTATACATGTTAATAATGTGAATTCTGAATTGCTCATGCATTTTTTATAAGATCTTGGAAACATGTGTGACCTCACTACAATATTTATTAATGTCAATCTGTCAACCAATATCAAATTTAGAAAATATATTCTATTAAACATAAATAATTAAATTTTCACACATAAAAAAAAATTGAAAACTGAAATACATTTGTACGGTTTTGAGCTGACCATAAACTGAGGAGAAACTGAAGTGAAATGAAAAAAATTAACAATTAGATTATCTTGAATTTAGCAACTTTATATTTTGCATGTTTGAAAAATATCACATACAATAGATGATGAACTGAAATTAAAAAAAAGAATAAATTATGAATTTAAATAAAGAAACCCTACAATTAATATTGATATTATAAGACAATTTCACATTTAAAATGTTTAATATGTGAAAGTTAAGATATTCTAGATCTACATTTGACTTGTCTGTTTGGTTATGGTCTAGTCATATCTTCTTTTTCAGAATTGCATACAGAAAAACCTGTTACACAGGCACAGTTAGGCTAGATCTATACATGTACATGCATGTTATTTTCATGGTGCTCAGTTTAGGAAAAAATAAAATTTTACATGGAACATATACTTAAACATTATTACCATATAGGCATATGATTTTTAAAAATAATTAAATATTACACGTCGGACGGAAGTCGCGATCCCGGGTCTCACGATCATTGTAAGCATGGTAAGTAGGAAAATTAAAACACTAAGTATATTTTTCTTTAATTCTTCTGGTAGGCCAATTTCTTTACATATGTTTGCAAAATCAGTCTTTGTCCACGTGTAATTACGATCGGTTTGTTAACATTATTTTTTAACATGGTTATGATAATCGTAAATTTAATTTGTGCGGTCAGTCGGGAATTATGGAATGCCGATCTCGATTATTTTTCTCCATTAAAATATATAACATTTAAATGAATACCATAACTATATCTGATTTTACTTTCTGCATGGTAATTCCCTTTTTTCGTTTTGTCAAATTAATTCCTAAATATTAAAAAACTGAGAGTTGCAGGATAGGATAGGATAGGATTAGACTGAAATCACAGGATAGGATTGTGGATGCAGGATTCACGATAGGATAGGATAGAATTGTCAACTTATAGGATAGCAGCACTGTAAGGGGCCAGAATGCTAAATCTTTGACGCTTTATATCTCGAAAGTGATAAATATTTTGATAAGCAATATTGAACAAAAGATGTTTAGAATAATTTTCTGCACAATACGCAACCTTTCATTTTTCGTTAATCGTCCCCATTAGGGAGTTGAAGGGTTGGCCCCTAAATATTTATTTTGCAAATAGCTCTAAAACGAAAATGAATCTCTGAAGAGTTGTTGAACAAAAAGTGTTCAAAATTATAAGAGCTGAAAGGTGAAATCAAGAACAAGGTACTGGGCACTCAAATTAGGGGCCAAGAGGGGCCAGTAGTCTTCAATCGATAACTCTTTATTACTTAATATTTTGTAATACATTACTGAAGCAAAGATGTTTATCTCGACGATCGACAACTATATATTATGATTTTTATATCGTATGGTACATAATTAGGGGCCATAAGGGGCCAGAATGCCAAATCTTTGACGCTTTATATCTCAAAAGTGGCAAATATTTTAATTAGGAAATAAGGTATCATTTTTTGAGTGTTATTTGGATGTAAAACGGGTTGGTCACGTGATCAAATCCCATAAAGTCCCTGAAAGTACAAAACTGGCACAATGTTAGTAAAATTATTATGTACACATTTTGCATTTTGCACGGATAATGATTTTTATTTAATTCTTGTGATTTTCAAAAATATGCCTCTTTGAAACAAGAATCGAAAAGGTTAGTTTTGAAGAAAATGTCTGTCTCTTGATGCATATATATCAAATTCATTCTGTTACAAGGAGGCGATTTTTTGGAACAATGAGGATTCCCTATTTAAAACACAGACAACTTGACTTGTTATACCTTTAAAAATTTATTCCTATATAAATCTATGCAAAAAAAAAGTATAACAATTTTAATGTTTTGCTGAGCAGGCATAAAAAATCTATGTTGGAATGCTTACGTCACAGAATGGGGGGGGGGCTTAATCTGATTTTCATTCGTTGGTGTTAAACAGTTAAGGATCTGATGTTACATCATGGAATACAGTACAAAATACATGTATGTCAAAAAATATAATGAAATAAATAACAAAACATTTATTGACAGAGTTCTCAGGTAAAATGCGTTTCGTCGGACCCTCGAACCAAACTGTCTAATTTCGGCCTAATGGCCTCGGGCAGACAGTTTGGTTCTTGGGTCCGACAAAACGCATGTTGCCCCCAACCCAGTAAATGTATATTATTCACTTTGTGACTAATTTACACTTCATTTAATGGATATGTAGTTTCCAAATATTACCCTATATTGTGCTGTTACAGTGTATACCGTCACCTGTATCTAAACAAATTGACTTCGTTTTCTTTTGCTATTTTTTTTCTTTTAAACTGCAACAAGTTTAGGGGAAATAAGTCAATGTTTTTCAATGTCTGCATTTTTCACCTAGCTGTTACTCCAGGTAAACTGAGGAGTATACTCGCGTAACACGTGTCGAAGATAGGTTGTTTTATTTACAACTCTAGTGACTTGTGTAACCCGTGTCGCTTAATCGAATATACCCTTTAATCTCGGAAATGAAAACGCAAGTAAACAACTATCAGTGGAAGATAACATGCGATTAAATATGAATAGAAATGGTGTCATCCAATATCTTCTAAACATGTGATTAAGAATCTATATTGAGGTTTCCGATTTGTACTGTAAATAATGAATAGACATAACTTAATTGCTTCTTAAATATTCTTGAAAAAAACCTTTCATTTAATTTTTTGAAACATGCGTCTTTTTTCTGTCGATGACGCAATCTGTGCATTCCTGATTTGATTCGAGCGCGATCACGTGACAAAAACAATCCCGTCTTTTGACTTCACCGTATGCCAAGGGTTTATGAGAAGAGTAGCGTATCAGAAACCCTTGCCTAGCGAAGATGATAATTACAATCATAATGTGTTATTACACTGTGCTTTAAATCATGAGTGTATACATTTGTTGGAGACAAGAACTAACGTGTCAAAATTTTGGAAATTCAATAACATTAAATAAAATGGCTGACTTTTGAATCGCCTTCGGCCTCAGTAAACTAATACCTGACCAGGTCTGTAAACTCATGAGTAGACCTCATCATAAGTCAATAACTGTACACATAATTTTCACCTAGAAGATAACATGCATGCGGGTGAATACTTATTTTGAGTGTGAACAATATAATATTTGACTTTTGAGCAAGTTAGAGTATTAATTATGAACACATGTACAAAACATTTAGTATACAGTACTTGATTTAGCGGAAGTTTCTTTCCCCCCAAAGTGCTAAAAAGAATGCACAGCCAAATGTAAAGTTAATATTAGTATAAAATGTTGTGATTTCTAAAATTTTGGATATCATACAATCAAAATACCTGAGAATTAGGACCATTACACGATTAGTTTGAACTTTCAGTAAGGCGTGGCATTCTCGATGTTACCTAATTAGCTTCTGAAATTTACACTGCTTCCCTTCACTGTTGAAATATACATATGATAGAAATTCGGCCAAATGTCAACTGGTGTAGTAAATAGCCAATCAAAAGTTTTCTCACGGCACAGAGGTGGAACATAAGTCTTCTCATCGTTGTCAACAACAATTTTAAGTTCCTGATGTTATTAATTTCTTAACCAATAAAAATCTACTAGTATTCGCCATTACGTAGCGCCGAGAATGCCATGCTACTGAAAGGCCAAACTAAGGAGAAAATCGTCCTATTCATTCGTAATATGTTGACGATGCGAACATTAGGATGAGCTCAGATACTGATTTATTTTTTTTAATTAGATTGGGCTTGTCAAAGGTCATGTGACATTTGGTGTGTCTATAGACTCTGACATCATGTGATCAAAAATTTGCGCTTGGTTCTGGCTTAATTCTTCCTAATTCTTAGTAATACTTCAATTGCAAAAAAGCTAAATTCCAAAAAAAATTCTTTACTTTTCTATCAAGTACTATCGTAGTTGACATCTGCACGAAGCGCGTTAGACCGAATTATCTTGCAAAGAAAAATGGCAGTATAAATGCAGGAAATTTTCGATCATCTCAATTTCAGGGCCAGGAGGGCTATTAACAACAATTATAACGAATGTTTTGTCGTGAAACAGTAAAAGAATAATGTAAGGATCACAGGGTTAGTAATATTTTGATGTGACAGTTTAAAAAACATGGAGGAATAAATCGAGAAACAACGCACTTTTTTTGTGCGCAATAAAAATACAATTTTTTCAATGGGTGGCACTGTAGCTCTCCGGTCTGTCAATCTTTTATTATTTTTTTTGGAGAGCTACAGTTCTGCAGCTATAAACAAACACACTAACAGTGAAATGAGAATTAAACCGAGGCAATTCGGAAAGTCTTATCCATGATCTGTCTAACAGGTATAAAGCGGTCGACATGAAACTACTAAATAGTTTTTTGTCAATTTTGGTGCATAAACAATATCATTTTTATTGGAAATAATAAATATTGTTATCTATTATGAGAATCGTGGCAAAATGCAAAATAAAATACATAAAATTTTTATTGGACATAAAAAAAATGACAGGGGTATAATGTCCTGATTTAGGATATAATGACCTGATTAAAAAAAACCTAATAAACACATTTCAAGTTTGCATGATTTTTATATTCTAGTTTAATTCTATATCTTTTAAGGATAATAATTATATGAAAAAAAAAATCATTAATAAAATTTTTACAAGACGTACGTTTTTATCCATATTTTCTTTCTGAGCATTTTCATTCCAATGCCCATAACACGCACAGGCCCTTAGAGAGATCAAATGTGATTTTTTTTAAAGAATGCTGTAAAATGATAATAATTAAGAAAAAGAATGCGAAAAATATTATTGTCACTTAATGAATTGTACTGTCATATCAGTAATGTGGTAGCTTTTTAAATTAAAAGATGCTCCAGCCCAAGTTTCTTTAATATAAACAACATGAAAACAATACATACTTGATTTTCAATTATTTTGCTCTCTAGCAGTAGATAATAAGTGCATTTTGAGTAAAATTGAGATAGGCTATAATTGTATTAAGTAAATCCTTTCGAAATAAATCTTATTAAAGAGAAGATCAGAATATATTCAAGCTTGCCCACAAGGATCCTCCTTAAGTTACAAAACCATAAATAATCAATTGAAAAAAAATGAAATAATGTCTATATATTATAGGACAAGTAAAATATAAGTTGAATTGATAACTACCCTGTATGTTCTCTCTCAAGTAAAGGGGGGGGGGGTACAATCCGATCTCACTTTTTGCTTTAAAAAATGAAAAGAAAACAACACTAGTACTAGAAATAGGTTGCTGAGCTCAAGAAGAAGGGGGTGGGGTGTTGAGGTGTTTGGTACAACCCGATCTCAGGTTTGGCTTAAAAAACAAGTAATAAGTTGCAAATCTCAAGAAGAAGGGGGGGGTGTTGGTACAATCCGATCTCACTATTGGCTAGAAAAAACTCACCCATACAAACTACACTTCCAATTTCTCCAATTAAAGTGGACTGGATTTAGTTAAGTTAAAACTTACAAAATTTAGCAAAGGTCATTTCATGTTGACAGGAAATACAAAACACATTCGATTCGATTATATCTTTCATTTGATGAATTTTAAATCATTGTGAAACGAATAGCATAAATTGTGTACTATTTCAAGAAAGAAAATCACATAAATACCTGTCTTTTCATTTCAACCCGATAGGCCTATTCAGCAATCGTTACTGCCCCCCCCCCCCTTGATGCAAGTTTCCTCACACCATATATTTTATCCAAGAAGTAGATAACATACCGTTTTCCAGCATAAAAATCATCCTTATCAAAAGAATCTAGGATTCTATGCCCAGGCTTTCCTCTGTGTCTTCTTTTCCACATGTTTATTGTATCCCGCTTCAAAACAATTGGACTTCCGCTCTTTTTACACCTTACCTTATGTTACCTTATGTTGATTCTGCCCGCAGCACCTCTTGGTGCTCTATAGGCAGCTCTTCTTTCTCTTGCTGAAATACAACTGGTCTTTTTCCGGTATGCGGTCCATATTCTTTGGTATAGTCATACTTTAGAGGGTGGTGTTCCCAATGTTTGTCCAGTCTGTTTTCAAATTGGTGTACAGTTCTTGCTATTACTACATTGTCTGGCAAGCTATTCCACAGTTCGACTACTCTGCTGGTGAAGCTGTATTTTCGAACATCTCTGTTGCATCTATGTTTCACTAGTTTAAAACTGTTTCCTCTAGTAATATGCGTTTCACTCAGTTGAAATAATGTAGATGTAACTCATTTATCATAAACTCCATTGATGATTATACCCGCACTTTCTAAAGAAAGTTCGGGTATATTGTTGTTATACCCGCACTTTCTGAAGAAAGTTCGGGTATATTGTTGTTACTCATGTCCGTCCGTCCGTCTGTCACACTTTTCTTCCCTGAACTCCTCTTACATTTTACACAGTAGCCTAATCATCTTTTGGGAGATGGTTGGTGGTGTCATGTAGATGTGCAGTAAGGTTTCGGAATTTTGATTTTGCCCCGGGGGGTCAAATGGGGGTCGAAAAATGATGTTTTTTATGCAAAAAGCCCCGTCTTCCCTGAACTCCTCTTGCACTTTACACAGTAGCCTAATCATCTTTTGGGAGATGGTTGGGGGTGTCATGTAGATGTGCAGTAAGGTTTCGGAATTTTGATTTTGCCCCGAGGGGTCAAATGGGGGTCGAAAAATTATGTTTTTTATGCAAAAAGCCCCGTCTTCCCTGAACTCCTCTTACATTTTACACAGTAGCCTAATCATCTTTTGGGAGATAGTTGGTGGTGTCATGTAGATGTGCAGTAAGGTTTAGGAATTTTGATTTTGCCCCGGGGGGTCAAATGGGGTCGAAAAATGACATTTTCTATGCGAAAAGCCCTGTCTTCCCTGAACTCCTCTTACATTTTACACAGTAGCCTAATCATCTTTTGGGAGATGGTTTGTAGTGTCATGTAGATGTGCAGTAAGGTTTCGGAATTTTGATTTTGCCCCGGGGGGTCAAATTGGGGTCGAAAAATGACGTTTTTTATGCAAAAAGCCCCGTCTTCCCTGAACTCCTCTTACATTTTACACAGTAGGCTAATCATCTTTTGGGAGATGGTTGGTAGTGTCATGTAGATGTGCAGTAAGGTTTTGGAATGTTGATTTTGCCCCAGGGGGACTAATGGGGGTCGAAAAATGATGTTTTAAAAATGTCTTAAATGATTTCTTTAAAACTAAGCGAAATACAATTAAAAAAGGATAGAGGTCAAGGTCACAGGAATGTGCAAGGTGAAGTTTTTGATGCAGTTTAGTAGCTTCACTAATACATATCAGCATATAATGTTTGATAAAAATATCTTGAATTATTTAATGAAACTGAGTTTAACAGTTTTTCTAAAAAAAGAGAGGTCAAAGGAAAGGTTGGGGCCAAAATATTGTTGCAGTTGACAAGCTTCCATCAGTATGAATTTACTATCAGCATATGAAGTTTGATAAAACTATAATTAATGGTTTATTTAAAACTTAGATAAACACATATTTTAAAAAGTGAGGTCAAGGTCAAAGGAAAATTCAAGGTCAAAATAAGTTGATGTATTAATACCTCTCAGCAGTATGTATCAGCATATGGAGTTTGATAAATATATCTTGAATTGTTTATTCAAAACTGATCTAGACATTAATTTTAGAAAGGTGAGGTCAAGGTCACAGGAAAGGTCAAGGTAAAAAAGAGTGAAGCATTGTAAAGCTTACATCAGTATGTATCATCATGTGAAGACAGATGGAAGGGTGGAGGACGGACATGACAAAACTATACATGTATTCCTAATCATGGTGTGGCATAAAAAACTTGAATCTACATTATATGAGGATGTTTCCATCTATCAAGATTATACAAGCAAATTCAAAGAATTGTGGTCCTCTGCTTTCTGTGTTTTAGTGAATGGGATGCATAATTTATGGCAGATTGTGTGTCAAATGTGCACCCCTATCATATATCAATTTTTGAAAATTGGGTCAAAGGGGAAAAATCATAGCATGCTCTCAAACATTTTGTTGCAGGTAATGTACATGTCAAATATGAAAGTCCTATCTCTTTTGATTCAAAATTTATATATACAATATAATATTTTTGAAAAGTAGGTTAAACTTCTAGGTCAAGGTCACAGAGTCAAAAGTCATGATATATTTAGAAAAGTCTTTTCACATGTGTAATAAACATGTATAATTTGAATGCCCTTTCTTTTCTCTTTCAAAATGATCAATTTAAAATGTTATGTTTTGGAAAGTAGGTAAAACTTAAAGGTCAAGGTCTTACTTGGGTTAAAAAATCATAGTATATTTAGAAAGTTTTGTGGTAATGTACATGTGAAATATGAAAGCACTATCTCTTATTATTCAAAAGTTATGACCAAGGTTAAATTTATTGTGACAGATGCACATACTAGCTGTCAATAAGATGGACAGACTGACAGACAAATGAGATTTAATGTCCCCTCCCTTTCCCCAAAATGGGGGACAATAATGCCCTTGCTGTTCTTGAGAAGAAGATTTATGATGGAAAAAATCCCTGCATATTTCTTAACGCAAATCAATATTGTGTTCTCATGTCATTTTGTTTGTTGTTAAACATCCCTCTCAGGAATTTTTCACTCATATGGAGACACCACCACTTGAAAAATAATGAGGACAAATTAGATTTGAGGTCAACATTCATTTTTGGAGTTTTCAACCATTAAGACGTAAAGAAATATTAACTCGATCCTTTCCCTCACCCCTTCCCAGACCCCTGTTTGTTCATGTATGCAAACTACTACTTGTTTTTACATTTAAAAAAAAATGTTTATACAAATAGTTTAATGTGGTCCATCTCTGAATGATTTTCATTCCTAATTTTAGGAACATAGGTTGACACAAATTCATGAATAAAATGTCAAGTAATCTTATCATTGATGCACTTTTATTTAATTTAATGCAGTCATATTCAAATTGTGAACATTTCCAGCTCATTAGGAGAGTGGGGATGACCTCTAGGGGTTCATAACCTTTATACCATTAAATTTACATAACATAATAACACAAGTAACAAAATTATGTATAGTCAAATGAAAAAAGTTTCCTACTATTTAGGAGTCACATGATCATTTGTCAATAAAAATGACTTTGGATGCCAGTGTCCCTCCACCCTAGAAAACAGACCCAACCATAACTTTTTTTTTTTTGCTTCTCAGGAAATTCTGGTCTGGAACACCCCCCCCCCCCCACCTCCCTCCCAGAAAAAAAATTCCGGATCTTGTAACGTTGATAACGGGGGATAACTCTTCAGAATGTGAAATTCGTCTATTGTAGCATCGGATGACCTTTGATCCTTTAAACTTGAACCTAACGTTTGCATTTCAGACTATTTTACCTCAATCTATACCAAAACTTGTACTTACCGATTGTCATTATTTAGGCCTTGTCATCTTCATGAAATATAATCCAGTTAAAACACAAAATGAAATAATTCCTACTGACATATATGCAATGATGCACATTAGTAGCCTACTGCACGTGCAGTGAAATCTAAAATGATAATGCCAATGGTAAAACTAGTACTTAAGTTGGGTACGTGACGCAAGCCCAATGTGATGCAGGTGTTCAGATACATGTATAGTGCAAGAACAAATTGAAAATTATCATTTACAAAAGATGTTTTATTTTAACTTTGCCATCTAGGCCTATTTCCAAAAACAGGCAAATAAGGTGTGTTTGTGTGTGTGTGTGTGTTGATGGGACAAGGTTGACTAAATTGATTGTGTATATATATGGCAGCTTTCAAGAAGTTTCTGCCTAATCAAATATAAATAAACATTGCACATTTTGAAAAAATTCATCAAAAACGCTTTACACTAATTTGAATAATATTATATTTTGTTAATCTATATTAGAAAATAGATTTAAAAAGTTCCAATTACGTACAAGTAGAATTTTTAGCGAGGATTTAATTTTGGCATTATTAGCGAGGGTGCTGACATCGCTAAAATTGAATACCGCTGAAAATTAATTGCTTATTATCTGTAAAAGCTTCTTGAATTAGCATTTCAAAATCGCTAAAATTACTTCTCGCTAAAAATAAAATACCAGATTTTAGGTAGAAATCGCTTAATTTGCGTTTCGCTAAAATTTCCACTTATACAGTATGTGCCAAAAATTTATACACCCCCCCCCCCCTTTATCAAACCTAATTTACATTATTAATTTAATTCTGTTGTTTTATTTCCGACTGGTAATCAATTACGAATATGAAATACCAATAAAATGGAGTCCCATGGGTCACATGGTCACTAGCTGCAAATCTGTAGCGTTATGGTTTTATATATTAGTCTTTCACCATAAAGCTACAGATCCTGTAATGCAAAAAAGGTGCAATTTACGGCGCAATATTTTTTGCGCACTTCTGGGGAGAATTTCTCCACTTTCCAGCATCGGTTAATTTACTACCTTTCACTCCCTAATTCTAGGCACATTGTTTAACTAATCTGTATATTTTATCTATCTCCAATCCTTTTATAGTCGTCTCTACACGTGATAAACTCGCTTGATTAAAATTATTTGTTAGATTGCTGAAAATTCACATCAAGCGAGTTTATTGCCTGTAGAGATGACTATAAATGGCTGGGGGGTGGACAAAATATACATATTGGCTACAGAATGTGTCTAAAATTAGGGAGTGAAAGGTAGTTGATTGACCAATGCTAGAAAGTGGAGAAAAACTGCCCAATAGTGCGCAAAAAATATTGCGCCGTAAATTTCACCTTTTTTTGCATATGGGGATCTGTATATAGCGTTATGGTCAAAGACAAATATATAAAACCATAACGCTGCAGATATGCCGCTACATGGTCACCTGAGCATATTATGCTCAATTTGATGAATACATGTATTATGTAAATTATTGAATTATATTGACTTTTTCCTTGGTAAAGCCCAATATGAAGAAGTGTGCATTCAGAGGCAAACACCTTAGTGCGGGTATTACTGTCTCATGACAGCATCTAGTTTTAAATGTTTTAATCATGTCTCCTCTCATACGCCGGTATTTCAATGTTGGTAATTTAAGTGTCTTTAGTCGTTCTTCATAATTTTGATCTTTCAGTTGTGACAGCATTCTAGTTGCTCTTCTTTGTACATTCTCTGTGGTTTCAATATCCTTCTTTTTGTATGGTGACCATATACTACTCGCATATTCAATATGTGGTCTCACTAAAGCTTTGAATAATAAACAGAATGATTTATTATCAAGGTGAATAAATGCTCTTCTTATTAGGCCACAAATCTGGTTAGCTTTGTTCACTTGCGCTAAGATTGCTATTAATTGTTACTCCAATATCTTTTTCATTCTCCACATTCTCTAGTGTTGTATCACCTCCTTCATAATTTCTCATACTATACTGGATACTGTCACACGTTTTGCTACTGTTGTGTATTTGAATTACTTTGCATTTATCAGGGTGAAATTTTAAAAGCCAAGTTTTGCTCCACATGAAAAGTTTGTCCAGGTCAGATTGCCCTACTTTAATATCGTTTTCATCTGTGATTTCTTTGAATATTTTCGTGTCGTCTGCGAAGAGGGATACAACTGACTCAACACATTCTGGTAAGTCATTTATAAAAATCACAAACAGTACAGGTCCGAGCACAGATCCTTGTTGAATTCCATTTGTGACTTTGTGCCATTTCGATTTTTGTCCATTTACTTGTACACACTGCTTTCGTCCACTAAGGAAATGTTCGACCCATGTACATAGTCGTTCACATATCCCATAAACTCTCATCTTTGTCAGAAGTCTAAAGACTTGGAAACTTATCAAATGCTTTCATAAAATCCATATAAACTGCATTAAAAACGCCTCCTCTATCCAGGATTTCAGTCCATTTATCGAGTACTGTAATTAATTGTAAGGTTGTTGATCTCCCACTCAGGAATCCGAATTGCTTGTCACTAAATAAATCTAAGCTGTCCATATGCTTGATTATTCTCCTCCTAAAAATCTTCTCCATCATCTTGCATAGTATGCTTGTTAAGCTGACAGGTCTGTAGTTTGATGCCGACTTCTTGTCACCTTTCTTAAATAAAGCTGTAATTATGGCTACTTTCCAGCTATCTGGTACTATTCCTGTTTCTAGTGATTTCTTATAGATCAAATATAAAGGTCTATCAATTACTGCATTCAATTCATATAGAACTTTTGGGTGTGCCTTATCTGGTCCTGGGGACTAAGTAGTGTTTAGATCATGAAGTAATTTCTTCACCTCTTCTTGAGTAATCGGCTCATCATCAGTTGACCTTGTATTTTCAATTGTTATATCAACTAGTGGTAAAGAGTTCACATCTTCTTCTGTAAAAACACTACTAAAAAAGTTCGCCAACACTTCTGCCTTGTCCTGATCCTTACTTGCCACAAATGTCCCTTTGGATGTTTTTTCGTGCAATTCTGAAACACCACTTTTGCTCTTCCTTTTGGAGTTAACATACTTCCAGAAGTTTTTATTGTTAGTCTTTGCCGATTCTGCTACTTGTCTCTCTTTCTCCTTCCTTTCTTTGCGAGTTAATCTCTTGACTTTGTTTCGGGCTTTACAATATTCTCTATGCTTTTCTTTGCTTCGGTCTTCCATGTATCTCTCCCATAGTCTGTGTTTTCTTTTTATGCTCCTGACTGTTTTTTGCTCAGTGGAATGTTTCCCTTTGTGTTTCTAGGTTTGCTTTTGGGGATAAACTTTTTTACTGCATTATCAAATCTGTTCATAAACTTTTCCAACATAGTGTTTACATCATCACCTTCCATAATATAATCCCAATCGAAGTCTAACTCTTTGCGCATTCCTTCATAATTTTCTTTATAATAGTTCAATCTCTCACAGTTGGTATTTTCATACTTGAAGTAGAAACTATATTTGAATTTTATCACACTGTGGTCACTAGATCCTAATGAGTCTAAGTATTCTATATCACCCAAGTTGTTACAGTCATTCACTAGTATAAGTTCCAATAAAGAGCTTTCCTGACCGTGTCTGTGTCGGGTATTTTTATTTATCACCTGATGCAGGTAATTGTCTCTGATACATTCCAGAAATTCTGCACAGTTGTCATCTCTTGTACTCCAAGACCAATCGATGTCTGGAAAGTTAAAATCTCCCAAAATAAGGAGATGTGAAAATTTAAGGTCACAGGCTTTGCCTGTTAGTTCATTCAATGCCTTTATATTGAGTTCCGATGAAGATGGGCTTTTGTAAATGCATCCTATTAATAATTTTTCATTTCCATCTAAGTTGATCTTAATCCAGGTACATTCACTAAAGTCGGAGTCCAAATGTATTTCAACAGCATTTAGGCTTTTTTTTGCGTAAATTATAGTTCCACGTTTTGCTCCTGTAGGAAAATTTCCAGGAAATAGTTCATCATCCGGCAAATCAAGTTCTGCTTTGTTGACAGCATATCTCATGTTTTTAGGTATAACTTCAGTCACTGAAATAATATCTGGTAATTCACTTACTGTTAGGAACCTATTCTTCAATTCGTCCAACTTGTTTAAAATGCTATCGGCATTTGTATAAATACACTTCAGATTTTCCGTTGTCCCTTTAAAATCTTGACCAACGCGTCTTTTTAACGTATTTACACAGCTATTTACATTAGCATTTACTTTGTCTTTTAGTCTCCCTGTTTTCACAATCTTTCTCTCCAATGTGGACCTTTTACAATAAACTTCACTTTTCCCGATTTTCCCTTTTCGTTTAAAGCTTTTGCTTCGAGCACCTTTTCCCTGTTTTTGTCCCTCTCAGCTTTTGACATGTCATGTGTAACACTCAACTTTCTAAGCTTACTTTGTGCTGGGATGTTTTTTAGCTTCGACAAATTTCTCATGACGTTTTGTTTGCTCTCAACATTCATCAATGTTACCTTGACTGGTCTTGCTAAGAATGCCTCCCCTGATGACTCACTATCCTCTGGTGTCTTCTTTTTACCAAGACGAACCACATTCTTTATACTGACTGGATCTACTTCAATGGCCTTGAATAAATCAATCAATACATTTGTATCAAATTCTTTTCCTTCAAAAGGTTCTTTCCCCTCAGACTCCTCTATGCCATGTATGATAATGTTTTTTCTCTCACTGCACTGTCTCTTAGCTCAGTCACCTTACTAATTAGTGACTCCTCGATGGCTTCACTACTTTTGCTTGTCATTTCTGTATGTTCCTGGGGGGATAAAACTTCAGCAGTCATGCTCTCCACTTTAGAAACGCTGGGTTTCTCCTGCATATCTGTCTCTATTTTCATCATTCGATCCTCCATAATTTTGAAAAATGTTTTGCATCTTGCTTCAATTTCTTGATCTACCCGTAAGTTTTTCATCACTTTTCGTTTCACAATTCGGACAGAACCAGTGTAGCGCTGGATTGTTAAAGCTGTCATACTCCTTATCAGAGAGTTCCAGACACGTAATAATAATAATGCTTGTTACAGTACTCACATTGTACCACTTTGTCATCATCTTTCATGAATATCTGTGTACACACTTCACATTTCCAGTTTTCCTTTCCTTTCTTGGATCCTTTACCTTTATTTGCTGATGAAGAAGATGATCTTTGTTTCTTTACTTCTTCTGCACCGTCCTTATTTGTGAATGACATTTTCTATTTATAAATTTTGCGCCAAAGTGTCACAAAGGATTTCTTTATCTCTATGACGTACCTCTAGAAATTTTCCTAAGATGGTGGCCGTGAGTTATATACTCATTTTAGATGTTCCCTAATCAAAAACATACATCTAATTTATGCTCTAAACCACTGCAAATTCACTAAATAAGTTCCCTTAAATTTTTTTTGCGCGTCCATTCGACCGGAACCGGAAGTCCTTTTTTTGTGATAAACTATATCACATATTATTTTTTTTAATCTTCAATAAATGAAATCACCATAATAAAAAAAGTATGAATATTGAAATTAAAAAATACAGAATCCATTTATCCGTCGTGATGTGAACAATTACCACGATCGGAATTTATTTATTTATTTTTTAAATTTCTGGCCAACAATTTTCAAAAAATTTAATATTTTCGATTGTTCGTGTGTTAACAAAATTTTATCGTTAAAAAGATGTCTCCTCAGAATCGATCACTAATAATTATCTTCACCTTTACATTAATATAGACAGACGCTAGAGGAAATTCGAGCATTAATTCTGACATAAATTTCTGTACTACTTCGTGCAGATTGTAGCCTTTGTATATGATAAAACATCTTTTGTAAACTATATGCCGTTAATGCTGAATATTTTTCTTTTATCCCATTTCATAAAAAATAATTTTAATCGTCGGACGTCCAATTACGGCAAATTGAGCCGGTTTCTGTGGACGGTCTTTTTTCTACAGGTATCGTGGACGATATAACACTTACAAGTAACAAACAGCAGTGAAGATAGAAAAGAAATATTTTATGATGTCAATGTTTTAATAATATACGTACTTTCAATTATTTTTTTGAAATAAAATTCAAACATATGGAGTTTTCTAACCCGCAGGTATACAAGGCGGGTACATGAAAGAGTTTGGCGCGCGACAAGGCAATTGCCTTCGAAAACATGCAAACTCAGATTATCAGGTAGCACAGGTAGCTGATCTGTCAATCAAATCAGAAGCTATTGTTTTTTTAATGATTGACAGGCGGTAAATTATTGATCTTGAATCAGGTAGATTTTGGGGGCGTTAACATAAAATTGGATGTTTAAGAATTTGTATTTTATTGATTATTCGAAACAATTACTGTAAGTATAACACCTTTCAATCATTCAAACTATTGCATTTTTATACTTTTTGTAACAATCAGCATATTTTCTACATTGTTTGATTACATATTCAAGCGTAGTACATGTGCACTAATATGCAAGTGTGATAACTATATTTTGTATGTTTCTAGTTTCATCCAATGAGTAAAATTCAAGGCTCAAACATTTCATATTTCTGATTCAAAATTAATCTTATAACTTTTGTTTCATTTGTCCATTGAGATTGAACATTTGAAATAATTCATAAATTTTTATTTAATATCTTTGTTTATCAAACATCCTGTTGTCTTCATAAATGTTTACCTCATCATGGTCAAGCGAGTTCACCACTTTAGTTAATTTTCCCCACCTTTGTAGATTATTTTGTAGAGTATTTGTTCATTTGTTTTTATATGATATTATGTGCACATGAGAATCATTGGTTTTATGTAATGTGGTCACTAAACATCTTAACTCTAAGGTATTGTTGCACAGTGTTTTCCAAGTGCAAAGACTCATTGTTTTATTACTTATGTTTTTATATGTCACATTATATCGTCACTTTTTGCTGGAAACTCATCAATAAACGACGTAAACTTTATTCAGAGCCTTGGTCACCTTTTTCAGAGTTATCACCCATGACAACGCAAAAATCTTGGTGATATATAAATAAATAAATACAAATTGGGTGGTTTTCAGAACACTTTAATATAAATTATTAATTTAGATATACAATTAATTTTGATTAGTATGCATGATATTTGGTATAGTATTTAACCAAAATTTCGTTCTCTCTGCCTCGTACTTATTTAGGGATGTCAGATTAGCGTAGTTGAGTTGTAGATAGGTTTGCATGCTAGGATCAAACTGGGGCCATTTTGGAAGTCCTGATCCGTTCGGGTCGCTGGAAAGTTAAACAAAAACACACTGTATTTACATCATAATATTATTCCTACAAACAAGTAGACAGAAAAATAGTTTTTTTATGTTTAAATGTTTTTATGTTTAAAAAAGAGCCAATCAGAATATTAAAAAGAATATTTGTATTGAAAACCCCACTCTTCATACACCCGATACTTTACAATTGCAAATACTGACGAAGAGCACATAGGTTGCCTTGTAAACACTAAACTTTTAATAACTTTAGTAAGATGGGAAAAAGCTTACCCTGTTTTGGCAAAATTAGTCCAAAGATCTTTCATTATTAAAGCCAGTTTAAATTCGTCTTCTGTAACATCTATGTGTCGATAATGAAGATCTTCTATTCCAAAGAGGAATGGTAGCTCTGATGCGTGTCCAGAACCTCTGTACCATGCAGGTCTTGGAGCACCGTAAGGCAATGGGGTCTTGTTGTTAAACAAATACTGAAATGTGTTTGTGGTTTTATAAGTTTTACTGTTGGAGTGAGCAAATAAAGATGAAAATGTCGGAGAAATAAAGAATAAGTCTGTATACATTTGGAGAACTTGTCTGCTTTGTTCATCAGGATCATTATTTACTTTATATTCTTCGCAAATAGCTTTGGAAACTTTGGCATTAGAGTCAAAATAAGTTCGCACAATGGCAGGAATGAAGTTATCACAAAAGAATTCCTGAGGGATCCCGGTGCTTATATTAAAGCCATATCTGTCCTGTTCTTCGGGGGTCATTGCTAAATATAACGACCCCTCCATATTACAATTACCAATGATCATGTCTAATGATTTAAAGAAAGCGAGTTCATCCGATGAAGGATTAGATAGAAGTTTAGATGGAAACTCATTGAATAAATCTCCGTCAATTACTGGTGCAAAGGGTATTTCAATAGTCAAGGAAGATATAAAGTAAGTTCCAAAGATATTTAAAACTTTGAAAATTTCATCAACTGATTTGGATCTCAAGCAGTAAAGAACTGTTTTAAAATTCCTTGTTAATGGATCGTAAACACATCCCAGAGCATCTCCCAGGGCAGTAGCCGTGAGTTTGGCATGCTGAGATAACGATAGGAAAGTATCAGACACTCCACTCTCGGCTATTACTCTGTGGAAAAGTCCCTTGTTCCTAGGAATCAACGATAAAAGCGACACACTAAATCCTCCTGCAGATTCTCCGAAAATTGTGATGGACGAGGGATCACCCGAATAATCTTCAATATTATCCTGCACCCATTTTAAGGCCAACATTTGGTCCCACAATCCGTAATTACCTCTGGCGATGGTTTCATTGTAGGATAGGAAACCGAAGATACCAAGACGGTAGTTGATGGTGACCACCACAACGTCACCCTGAGCTGCCAGCATCGTGCCATTGTAAAGCGTGCCTGATCCGTAAATATACGCCCCACCGTGAATCCAGACCATAACGCTTCTCTTTTCTGACGTAAAGTTATTAGGTACATAGATGTTTAAGTGTAGACAGTCTTCGGAGAGACTCTTAAAGGTCGTTTTATTGAAAGGATCCGGCGGCTGAATACAGGCGCTTCCTAATTTTGTGGCATCCAGTACCCCTTCCCATCTTCCATATGGCTCTGGTTTAGCAAACCTTAGAGCACCAACTGGGGCCTTGGCGTAGGGGATATTAAGGAAGCTGAATACCTTGGTTGTACCATTATTGACCGTTTTCACAGTGCCTTTCAAGTCACCAAGTCTTGATCCGATTGTGTATGGCTGTTGTCCTAAAGCAAGGTCACTTAGAAACACAACCGCTGCTATAGACAAACTGATTTGAAACCCTCTCTGCAAATTTAAGCAAGACGATGGAAATATTGTACATGTAAGGAAATGAAAAATGAAAATTAAATATTTCATGTTTTAAATAATTTAGTCCTTATACATATGATGCTTTGTAGTTAAAAATTTGTAATATATACTTATAAAGAACAAAATAATAATTTTATTCTCATTTCGACCATTGCATTTACGAGGGTTGTCCCAAAATTTCGTAGATTGAGCTCATATCTTTTAAAGGAATTAATGTATCTTTATAAAATTTTATGAGGGGATACAGCGTGTTCTTGGCAGATAAATTACGAAGTTTTATCATATTTACTTGAAAACAATTCGAGTAATAAGATTTGAAGTGAAGTCGTTCTCTAACACCCGGAGC
This sequence comes from Saccostrea cuccullata, assembly GCF_032062105.1. Classification (NCBI taxonomy): domain Eukaryota; kingdom Metazoa; phylum Mollusca; class Bivalvia; order Ostreida; family Ostreidae; genus Saccostrea; species Saccostrea cuccullata. The sequence continues at coordinate 5,005 of NW_026928304.1, read as the reverse complement.
AATCTGCAACGTCAAAAAGACAAATTTTAACGGTTCAAATTTTTGTAGAAAATATTCCAATTACCAGAATCAAATTCTTTAATGAAACAAAACAAGAGGCCCGCGGACCTTATAGGTCACCTGAGTATCGTGTAACAACTTTGAAATAATTAAAATTGGTTCGTGTTTTACCCCAGAGGCAATTAAATTCACAATTCACAATTTTGAAAGAGGCACCATTGCTTTTCATAATTATAAACTTAGCATGCTTACTCTATTTACGTAATACCCAGAGGTAGATCAGAGTAACAAAGAGAAAATGCACTTCAACTTTATAACCAGTTGTGCACCTCACCCGAAAGGAACCACTGACCCTGGGGCCACATATTTCAAAATTTTGCAAATTTTATCATAAAATGGTTGATTAATACTAAAGAGCAGATTTCAAAGCATTAATTCATTTTCAGACTATGTTACACCCCCCCCCCCTCCCGACCCAAGGGGCATAAAAAATAACCTTTTTGCTAGATGCACCTTTTTTCATCACAAATATATATATATACGAGGGGTTATCAAAAAGTTCGTGGACTGAGGCTATAAAATTAGTACTATGTAGTCTGTGCTTTCAAAATTTATATGGAACATAAAACAACACAAAATAAAGAAATGTTGAAAATTTTAGCCTGATACGTTCATTATTTGCCAAATTATTATAAAATTAAAACGACATTATATGATCACCCGGCGCTATCATCGTTTATTTTCTTGACGTCCGATAACGTCATTGTTTTTTCAAAGTCCGCTTCATCTACCTCATACACTTTTTGATGAGATTCCCTGGAGCCGAGTAAGGACTTAAACCCGCTTTGTTTATATGACTTTAAAATGTCATGAACAGTGGCCTTCATTAAATATAATATTCCGAATGGATTAATACATGGGGAGCGATCCGCGCTTGATTGTACCGGCATATTTTGCTTTTGGGTGTTCAATATCTACAACACATGATCAACGCCATTTTTGACGTGATTGATTTTTCACACCTTGACTGCAAATCGACATTAACTGTGTATCCGTTTACTCTTTGAATCTATTTTGACATGAAAAGACAAGTACTCTGGATGCATTTTATTTCTCTGTAGCCAGATTCAACATATGTTAGGTCTATACTAGTTTGTTCAGGGGCAAAACTTAATAGAAAGTTGGAAACGGAAACCCCTACCACCTTTTGACGTCATTTTCAAGGCCTCATTTGTTTGGACATTCCGTGTAAAATTTACGATAAAATTTCATAGAACTTCCAGAATGTAGTGAAAATTTCATATTTTATGGAACAATTGTGTCCCGACACATACCTTAATTAACGGAATATTTGGATGTCAAATGATTATATCAAAAGAGTTTTTCTCAGTTACACTTAGGTTGAAAAAACGTCGTTTTCGAGGTTGCGCCGCCTTGACATACCATTGCTTACAAAAACATTACTAATTTATCAAAAAATAAAATTTATGATTTGTGGTTTATTTCATACATAGAAAACATTATGTTAACTAAGTATTTCAAAATCCACTGATGTACCTAAAGCGGTTTTAATTTTATGGCGCTAGTCCACGAACTTTTTGATACCCCCTCGTATACTTGGATCATTGGCATAACACCCAGGAGCAAAGGAATAGATTTTCAAAGAATTAATGCATTTTCACTATATAATCAATAGAACCCCGCCCTAACACCAGAAACCCTGACTCTGGGGCCATAAAATTCAAAATTTTGGAAGAGGCACTCTTTCTCATCATAACTATGTACTTACTTAGTTTATTTAATACCCGGAAGCAGAGAAGAACATTTTCAAAGAATTAATGCATTTTCACTATATGATCAATAGAGCCCCGCCGTAACACCAGAACCCCTGACCCTGGGACCATAAAATTCACAATTTTGGAAGAGGTACTCTTGCTTAACATAACTGTGTACTTAGTTAGTTTATTTAATACCCAAGAGCAGAGAAGAAGATTTTCAAAGAAATAAAGCACTTTCACTGTATAATCTATATAGCCCCGCCCTAGCACAAGAACCCCTGTCCATGGGGCCACGAATTTCACAATTTTGGTAGAGGACTCAATGCTCATTACATTCATGCCAACAGTTTGACTGCTTGATGTCCAGGAGTAAAGATTTTTAAAGATTGCAATAATTTAGGTGGTTTTGACCCCACCCCTCAGGCCCCAGGGGGGCGGGGACCGTATATAGATGCTGTATACCAAATTTGGTTGAAATTGGTTCCGTGGTTTCAGAGAAGAAGCTGAAAATGTTCAAATGTTAACACACAACGCACGACGGACGACGCACGACGACGGACGAAAACGGATAGTAATAGGTCACCTGAGTTACTCAGGTGACCTTAAAAATTATAGCTATAAATGTAAAATATCTTAACTACTATGATATGATCAAACATTAAAATATGTAAACAAAGTATATGCATGTAATAATAATTTGAAAAGCCTTTATTTCAACGGCTTTTCGAATGTCTTCTCTAATGGAGTTGCACAGTGGCGCTTTTGCCCAATTCTTATGTCTGTCTTTTTGTTTTTAGTTTCCGTTTAATTCAAATGCATAGAGAAACCATTTCAGTCATTCTAAATACTAATGACCAGAAAACGTTTCCTTGTCCACCAAACATTTATGACTTGTACATTTCTGTAGGAGTGAAATTCAGGATCAAAACACTTGGTCATAGTCCAGTGCGCCGCCTGCGCCATTTTTTATAAAGTCTGATTTCAACCCGGTGTATATAAAATGTTATGAAATTCATATCTGTTAAAGAATAAACAAATTTTGAGGAAATGTAGTTAATAAGACAGTTTTAAGAATTTCCATGTCCATTCAAAAAAATACAGAGTAAGAATTACTTTTCGGAATTCCGTAGGATTTAGATATAATATACATATTTTTAATTGCAACGTTCGGGTATTGCGCCGCCTTCCTACACCGGACAATGAAATGTATCATTTAAATAGGGTTAATTTGTGTAAATACTCCATATTTGTCCATAAATTTATTAGATAGTGTTGGTTTAATCTATGTACGAAATTTCATTAATATTTGACATCGTGTTCCTACAAAACAACTCTTGTTTACGGAACACTGGGACAACCCTCGTACATATTAGTATAGGAGTATTACAAACTAAATGTCTACGTATGACTACTAAGTAAAACTTGTTTAACCACCACGCATTTCTTTTGGAGCATAAAGCTCATGAAATGCTTTATTTCTATATTAAGATACTATATTTCTTATAAGAAATGCATTAATGAATAATAATTATACTGAAAAAAAAACTTACTTGCATGGTTTAGCTTATCTTAATGATGGCATCTTTCACCGAGATTTTAATCATATTTGTTGACAAAGTTGCATGTATCAACAAATGTCCATTGATAACATTGTGAAATGAATGTCGAAATACGGGACGTTAAAGACGACAAGATATAAAAGTACTACGTTTGTTGTTATTGAGGCAGCATCAAAATAAAATAAGAATTTGATTTCGAAAGTGGCACGAATTTTTCTATATGCTGTTCAGGAACGAAATAAAATGATGAAAAAAACTCTGAAAACTAAATGACGAATTGATTGAGTAGAAATCTGATTTGTACTTTTTAAAAAAGAAATAATTCATCAAATCAAACAAATAAAAGTCAGTATACATATTTTTAAAAGTTATAAAAGATTTGTACACATGTAACTTTTATTATTTTACTGCTGTCTTTTGTATTTAGAATTTAGTTATTTTTTTTAAGCAGTGAGGGGATATAGTCTATCCAGAATGAAGTTCTCCTAGAATCATATGAACTGTTTGACCATATATTCTCAGCGTTCAAGGTTAGATACTGTCGATCTTGCGCGTCATATTGAGGCCACATAGGCAGTCCGTTCATGTTTGGGTTTCTGAAAATAAAAAAAGTAATTTTAAAGATATTTATGGAAAAAGCGCAAAGCAGCTAGAAAAGTATGCTGCAAGCATAATCTGAATATCAAGAATGATACCAAAAATACCAAAACACTATAGTTAAGCATATTATCTAAAATTTTTATATTGCAAAGTATCGGGAAAATTGTAATAAACCATGAAGTAACTGATGATACATGTATAATCAGTGATGTCATAATTTCAGCTATTCTCAAAATTGCGAAAAACTTGCAGCAAAGATTTTTTGTAAACTTTTATAATAAAAACCGTTTAAGATATCTTAAATATTTTATAGGGGTGATGATAAAAAATGCCTAGAACAGCAATTACTGTCTATTTTTCTTATATTATATTAGAGGGATTTAATTAAATTATAATGTAAAGATGAAAGACAGCTAAACCCTGCCTCCTCTTCACCCCACCCTACCCCACCTCCAAAATATCAAGAAGAGATGTGAACAATATCAGAGTGAAGTCAATCATTAAGAAAACCTCATAGGGAGATGGTTGTAACAATGCTAGTAAGTGGATCAAGAGTATTTCGAAATCTTAAATTTTAGTTAAGTGTGTCTGAATACAAGATTTCAACATTTAAAGTCAAATGACATTCAGAGCCGGGGCTAAAGTTTGCAAGATTGACTGAAAGGGAGAGCAAAAGAAGTGAACACCAATTAACACATACCGGCAGTTCTGAAACGACAAATTTATTTAAATGCAACTTTAATAAAAGTAGATTTGCACTCTTGGGGTTCTAAAAAGCCAGATATATAACAAGAAAAGTCTAAAAAAAAATCTTGGGAAAGTTACAAAACAGTGATCAGAAATTTATAAGCATTAGTCTCTTAAGTTATTTAGGACGTGTTGGGAAAACACCTGGAGAATAACATTTTAGGATCTGTTGCCATAGTAACTGAAGTAGAGAATTTAGAATTCTGACTCAAAAAAATAATTTTGAATATATGCTGATTAAAATGATATATAAAATGTATATGTAGCTTTTGTTGTCATTTATCTATCTGTCTTTAGATGTGTGACATATATTGTGTACAT
>NW_026928303.1:0-32759 GCF_032062105.1 Saccostrea cuccullata | reverse complement strand
AAGAAGAAAGTTCACATTGGTCCATTTTTGGCCCTGTGAATTTCTGAAAAATAAAAACTACTCAGTTTTAGTTGAAAATATATTATATTTCACTTAGACCCTTGGTGACTTCATATCAAATAAAAATGACGTAATTTTTTCTCTTGTCAATGTATTATGACGTCATGAATTTCGTCATTTTCCTCAAATCTTGAAAATTTCGTTAAAATTGACCAAAATTTTAAACTGTTTTTTAATATTTTGCATAGCCCCCAACCTCTGATCTAAAATGTTGAATTATTTAATGAAAGAACAGTTTTAGAAAATTCTAATCCATGAAAGAATTTTTGGATCGCGGGGTGGGCTCATATTTTTATCAAAGGTTGAAGATGCTCAATTTCACCTATTTTCTTCAAAAATCAAAACATTGCAGTTTCACAACGCCTGATTTTCCAAACTTGGACTCTCAGAGGAAATTTTTTTATAGGAAATGAAAGCACTAAGTCTCTACTTCATGTTGATGATCGAAATAGGACGTAAGGATGTGGTCGGTTAATTAGTATATTGACAGGGCCATTTTATGGAGAACGTGAATCTACCTCTTTGTAAATTATTAAATAAAAAAATTTCCTTAAATGAATCAGTTATTTTTCAACTGAGTGAACTAAATCATTCATTTTTTTCAAATAGTGAAATTTATAACTGTAAGTGTCTAGGGTATGTTTTAAATTCAGTGGTGAAGTTACAACCAATTATATTGTCAACAAATTACACTGATTCAGATGATTTAGAAATTGTTCTTAGTGTTTTAAATTCTTGTCATGAAAACTTACGTTTGTGATCTTCTAATGGAGTCCATTTTCAGTGATGTATATTCCTTTCTGCTGATGTGTAGGCTAGTGTCAAGTTACAGATTGTATATTGTAGACGTATCTCAGTTATATCATGATGTGTAAATCAGCTTAGGAAGTATGGAAACTTCCTTACTGAATCAAATTCATTAAAAATGTTGAACTCTCCCAATATTACTTACCAAATATAACTTCAGTAATCAAATTCGTTTCCTGCATGTATAATGGACTCCTGATGCTTTTGCTGCAATTGTCTGATACAGACTTAATATCAGTAACACTTGAATGTTGGCTTAAAATATTTCCAGCTATGGGATTAGTATTGTCTTTAAATATAAAGCAAAACTGTAGCATAATAGGATAGGTATAAAATAAGATATGGTTTTTATGCCCCACCTGGAATATGGACAGGGCAGATAGTATACACTTATCCACTGGGTGTGAGTGAGAGAGCTCTTTTATCAAACCCGCAAAAGAGAACTATTCCCCGAGGACTTGCCCGAGGGAAATAGTCACTGTCAAGGGTTTGATAAAGAGCTATCCCACTCACACCCAGTGGATAAGCGTTTTATCATACTGATGTATAATCATTAGCTCTTCTGAGCCAAAGGCTCAAAGAGCTAATGCTATGGCCATTTGTGCGGTGTGCGTTAACTTTTTAGAATATGGGCCATAACTCAAGAACCCCTTGGCCAATCAGTGTTAAATTTGTCACAGGGTATCCTTGGCCCAAGGGCTACCATTTATACTAAAATAAGGGTTGGGACCCTAAAACAAGGGGAGATAATCAGGAAAACAAAACCAAAAGTACTGGTTGCAAAAAAATCTTCTTCTCAAGAACCACCAGGCAGATTTTCACCAAACTTACATATAAGGATTAGGATATGTTGAAGATTAAAAATTGTTCAAGGCATGACCCTGGGGCAAAGGGCGTGGTCTCAAGGTCACTTTAAAGTTGACCTAAATTTACAATTAATGAAAATGTCTATAATTTGCTTAATATAAAGACTAGGATCATCAAATCTTGTAAGTTGATGCATCCTAGGACTTCACATCATTTTAACTCAAAAGTAGGTCACGACTACATACTTTTTTAATTTTGCGGGTATTTGTTTTCAAATTGATTTGAAGGCATATTTTTGACACTTTAAGGCCTATGATCATCAAACTTAGTCAGATGATGCATCTTGGGCCCTTGAACAACGTCAACTTAAAAGTAGGTCACCATGACCTACTTTTTGAACTTTGCGACCTTTCCTTTTTAAAACATTTTATCTCATTATTTCAGGCACTGAAAGGGTTAGAATCATCAAATTTTGTAAGTTGCTGCATCTTGGGACCTAAAAACATATTAAAGAAAAAGTAAGTCACTGTGACCTACTTTTAGAATTTTACAGGCATTTGTTTTCAAATTGTTTAAAAGGCATATTTTGATTACCTTCAAACCTACATATTATCAAACTTGGTCAGGCGATGCATCTTGGGACTCTGAAAATGTGGACCAAAATGTAGTTCACGGTGACCTACTTTTGACATTTAATGGCTAGATTTAAGTATCTTAGGTATTTATTGGCTTAGAATCATCAAACTTTGTGAGTTGATGCATCTTGGGTTTTCAGAGAGTGATGACCAAAAATTAGGTCACAGTGACCTACTTTCGACATTTTATGGCTATATTTAAGTATCTCTGGTACTTATTGGTTTAGAATCATAGAACTTTGTCAGTTGATGCATCTTGGGTTTTCAGAGAATGATGACCAAAAATTAGGTCACATAGTTATTACTTTCTACATTTTATGGCTATATTTAAGTATCTCTGGTACTTATTGGCTTAGAATCATGAAACTTCTTCAGTTGATGCATCTGGGTTTTCGGAGAGTGATGACCAAAATTAGGTCACAGTGACTTACTTTTGACATTTTAAGGCTATATTTAAGATACTATTGCGGTACTTATTGGCTTAGAATCATCAAACTTTGTCAGTTGATGCATCTTTGGTATTCCGAGGATGTCGACCAAAAAGTAGGTCACAGTGACCTCCTTTTTGACATTTTATGGCTATATTTATGTATCTCTAGTACTAATTGGTTTAGAATCATCATACTTTGTCAGTTGATGCATCTTGGGTTTATGGAGAATTTCTTCCAAAAAGTAAGTCATGGTGACCTACTTTTGAATATCTCAGGTATTTATTGGCTTAGAAGTTATTACAGTTGGTCAGCAGATGCATCTTGGGACTCTAAAAATGTCAACCAAAATGTAGGTCATGATGACCTTCTTTTGACATTTTATGGCTATATTTAAGTACCTGGTATTTTCCGGTACTTATTGGCTTATCATCAAACATTGTCAGTTGATGCATCTTGGGTTTTTCAGAGAAGTTTCGACCAAAAAAGAAGGTCACGGTGACATTTTATGGCTTTTTTTAAGTATCTTAGGTATTTATTGGCTTAGAATTATAAAACTTTGTCAGTTGATGCATTTTGTGTTTTCCAAGAATGTAGACCAAAAAGTAGTCCTAATTGGCTAAGAATCATCAAACTTTGTCAGGTGATGCAACCTGGGTCTTAGAATGAAATAATTTAATTGATTTTGAAAGACAATAAAGGTTAGTTGGGCATGTTAATTCACATAATTTTGGAGTTCAGTAATACTGCAAGAATAATCTGAAAACCTGATGGCGTTGCTACTTAAGTCATTATGACATCATCAGTCGATAGATATGTTGCTGGAAATCAAAATTGGAGGTAAAAATTGCATGAAAATTTTCCAAGGGTGGATAGTATACACCTATTTACTGGCTTTGAGGACAATAGCAAGTTTATCGTTCCCCAGAGACAGTCGAGGGGGACGATAAACTTGCTATTGTCCGAATAGTCAGTAAATAGGTGTTTTATTATACCGATGCTGACTTAACCTTTGTTAACTTTCTGGGAGTTCAGGGTACACACAATTTTGATATTCCATATTATACCGATGCTTACTTAACTTTTGTTACGTCATAATATATACGTGTCACAATCCGTATAAAACCAGAAGTTTTCCTAGATGAAAAGCGAGGGAAACGGAATTCTGCCGTTAAATAGTTTGAGGACTATTCACCATGGGCAACTAGCACTGAAACTATTTCCCGATAGAGACTGTTTAGAAAAAAATAGCATGTTTATTCGTCTGATTTTTATATAGAAAAAATAAACAGAGGTATAATAACAAAAACTATACCCTGGGGTATAGCTTTGCTATGCGTGAACTATAAAAGATAGCTATTTTACCTTCTAAACTTTATATAGGAAACATTTTAACAGAAGTATAATAATGTTTGTTATGTCCATCGTCTCTCCTGTTATACTTTGCGTTTAGCTCTGTTCAAAGCTCAGTTTCAAAGAAGCATATGATATTTTCATCAAACTTCATATATACTCAGATATTGATGAGAATCACTCAGGTGACCTATTGCTATCTGTTTTTCGTCCGTCGTCGTATGTCACAACTTTATGTACTGGCCCCAGGGTCAGGGGTTCTGGTGTTAGGGCAGGGGTTTATTGATTACTGTAGTTTCATCAATTTTTGTTGCCATCAATATTCGTGGATTTTGCAAAATGGATGCTTTCGCGGATACGTATATTCATGGACAAAAGCATTGCATGTCTATGCAAATGAATAACACATTTCTCAATTCAATGAACATTTAATTTCGTTAGGATCAGTTCAGCAACAAAAACTTCGAAATTGTTGTTCAACAAATATTGATGAAACCACAGAGTATAGTGAAATACATTAATTCTTTGAAAATTTTCTCTGCTTCTGGGTATTAAATAAAATAACTAAGTACATAGTTATGATAAAGAGACAGGGTCAGGGGTACCATAGAGGGGGGGGGCTCTACTTATTTACTGAAAATGAATTTATCGTTTGAAATATGCTCCTAAATTGTAATTAACCCTAGTAATGCTGTATATAATACAAAGTGAAAAGGCTATGAGCTGAATATTTTTGCCTAGTTTTGAAAGTAAAAGAGGTGGTTTGTTTAAATCAAATTTATTCAGTAACAATAATAGTAATATAGACATATTATACATCAAAATGTTCAGCAGACTTTTAGCTTCTATTTCAAATATGTTATAATACAATATATTTGTATGTATACAGTTGTACAGGTAATCTTCAGGTAAATACAGGTAAAAACATAAAAAAAAAAATTAGATTTTAGAAGAGAAATATTATTTTTTAAATCAAATCAATCAATATTTCATGAGAAATTAATGAATAAATAATTAATTGACAATTTTCTTCATTCAATTACTGAACAGGTATGTATTTTTCAACAGGTAAAATCAATTTCAACAACCAATGAAAATGACTGAATAACTTTAAATATGCAACTAATTAAATACAATAACATAAAAATAAATAAATAACTTATAACAAATAACATGAATAATAAAATAAATACATAAAATGTCTTGATAATTAAATTTGGATTTAATGTATCTACACATAATTTTCAAACCTGAACAGGTAATAATTATATACATGTACACATACATATATATTTAGGTAACCTTCAGGTAAATACAGGTAAAAACATAAAGAAATAGATATTAGAAGAGAAATATCATATTATTGTTTTAAATCAAATCAATCAATATTTCATTAGAAATTTAAAAATTGATTAATCACAGATAAATAAATAAATAAAAATAAATAAATAAATATATAAATAAATAATTTAAATTATAACAGATAGCACAAATAATATAATGAACACATGAAATGTCATAAGAAAAAGACAGAAAAGGAATCTAGTTTTCAATGTAATACTTATAACAGATAAAATGAATAATAGATCAACAATGAACACATAAAATGTCATAATAAATAAATTTAGATGGATTTGTATCAGCACATATTTTTCACTTCTGAACTGGTAAAATTTACTTGTTGACCATCACACGCGTCTTGTACGCAGCTATGTAGTCTTTATGTGTGTGAAAAAGTTTGAAGCAGGGGTCAACGCATAAGGCAGACAGACACTTGTCACATTGATAGCTAGATTCCTTTCCTGCTCTTTTCCTTTTTTCTCCAATGGATTCGAGCCTCTGCCTCTCTGCCACCGAGCACACGACACAAGCACGGGTAATGTTTTTCTTTATGCCTGTTCCAACGATCTTCATGGGGAAATGCTGCCCCTGCAGTCTCATGATGGGTTCTGCTGCAGTGCTAGGCCTCCCGACAGGCTTTGTACTCATTCCCGGGACACATGCTCTGTTAACGGACTGCACAAGTTCGGTTACAAGTTGTTTTCGGAAAACTCTGTGAAGCATAGGTTTCCTGGGAGTTAGGGTCTTGTAGCACAGGTAAGCATTCAAAGTAGCTAGAGAAATCACATGGAAAATCACACGCTTCCACCACTTCAGGGTCCTGGCATTGAAAGTAGCGTAAGAAACCATTTGATCAGACCGATCTATGCCTCCCATATACTTGTTGTACACATTAACGATCGCAGGATTTTCAATAGGTGTTCCTGTTCTTGGTGCCACTCTTCCACAGGGGGCTTTTGCAGCTTCCTCGATGGTAGATAACAGGTAAACAACTTTACGGTCATGGTACTTCACAAGAACAAGTTCATCATTACACACATACTGAACATGTTACCTTTGTCCACCTTTTTGTCCTTTATTCGCTGTGGAATTCCCTTGCGATTAACCCGTAATGTTCCAGTGGCACCACACCCGAGCACAAACAAGTCTGTGTAAAGCTGTGGTGAACTATAATAATTGTCCATGTACAAAATGTAACCTTGTCCAAAGTATCCTCGCATCATGTCCATAACTAAGTCGTATGTAGCCCCATTTGCACTAGCAGGTGTCTCCGATTTCCCAGGATAAAGTTTTAAACGTAAACAATACCCAGTCACTGCATCACAGAACATGTAGGCCTTGATCCCATACTTCTTGGGTTTGTCTGGATTGTACACACGAAAAGACAGATTTCCTTGCCACGGTACCATCCCTTCATCCAAAGACAGATGTTGGTGTGGACGAAACACAGTCCCGAATGAAGAAATAATGTTTTTGTAAAGGGATCCGAGTTTGTATAGAGGGTTGTAACCTGCGTTTCCTCAACGTACCTGTGCGCTGTTATCTGCCAAATGAAAGAAGCACATAAGGAGCCAAAACCTGTCCCTTGGCATTAATGACGGAAAAAACGGTGTGGTATTCACCTCCGATATTGTCCAATACTCGGAAATGTCCAGCTGAACTACTAAACCCATCGCAATCGTCATTGCGATAAACACCTTCATTTCATCCAGTGTGGTTTTGACCCAGTTACGAAATCGGGAAGAAGGCTTGAGGTTTCCCTCATTTCGTTGTAGATACTGCTCCGCATAGCGATTGGTTTCGTCTGCCATGGTCTGGAAATCATCATCCTTGATGAATAGGTTGAAAAAATCAAGTGGCGAATGTTGATCATCTGGCATTTCAACATTTAGTCCAGGGACGCCTGTGAAGCCCATGTCAGTGCGAGGTCAGTCACCATCTTGCCAGTTTGCCATGAAATATTAAGATAAGACACCGAAGAGATAAGACGTACTTCAAGTTGCTCTTGATTTTACCTGAGATACCTATACTGTTTTGATTTGGATTATGATTCCTGTGTTAAAAACACAATGTAGTAGATAAAATGATGGATGAAAGCTCAGGTTCAAGCTTTTTCAGATCAATTTTGGATTCTTTTTCTGGACTAACAAATCCAATAAATGACAGTCAGGATAAACTACAAATCAATGTGGATTTACCCAGCTTCCTTAAAGTAACCACCAACAAAAGGAGCATCACTGTGAGTTTTGACAAGGTAAAATATGACGCCATTTTCTCATATCTTGAACAAGAGCTAACTTTTGAGAAAACTACTAGAGGAGATGGCCATATTTTTAAGACTGATTGCAGATCGGTCACGGCTACGATATACAGAAGCACCTCAGTACTACACATTCAGGGTAGTTCAGCAACAACATGGTGCGAGAAATTCCTTGAAGAAATAAGTGTCTATGCCTGTGATATTAATGAATCAAATATTATTCTATCTCAGCCACCACCACATATGGCATCTACTCCTATGAGAAATTCATCAAGTTTTTCGCAGTGTAATGAATCAAAAGAATGTAGCAAGTGTAGTGATTCTGCTCTGCGCGTAGAAGTTGAGTCTTTAAAAAAAAAACTGGGTGAAAATGTACAGAAAAACTTAACCAGTTCGAGTACTCAAACAATTTCGAAAGTCGTCAAGAACAAAGGCAATTGTACCGATGATCTACCGAAAGGATCCAACAATATCACTTCTAGACATGTGCAGTGTGACAATGTTCTTTCTGAAACTTCTAAAAATGAATGTTCAACGAATACAGAATCGGAAACACATGTGTACAGAAAACCAAGACGGAATTTCTTTCAAAAATCTCCAAATTCTGAGAAATAAACACTCATCATTGGCATTTCAATTCTGCAAAGAATTAAATCCCGTGGGTTAAATTCAAAAGTTAGAGTGAGTACGAATAGGGGTGCCAGTATCTCATTTATTCGTAAAAAAACTTAGTCAATACCATGTTTCTTTTCTGGAAAATGTAATTATTCAGGCTGGGGGAAATGATATCTCAAATCAGCGAGATATGGAAGCAGTGGAAAACGACTTTTCTGCAATAATAACGGATCTACGGAAAAGAAATTCAAACATTCGTGTTTTCGTGTCTGAAGTCATGCCAAGAAAAGATACAGTGGTCACCGGTGTAAATGATACTATCCGCTTTGTATGTGAGGAATACGGTGCAACAGTTCTTAAATCTAGTCGGATTTTTAATGACTGGAATTCCTCTTTGTACTGGAAGGACGGCATACATTTGTCAGACAAAGGAACCGCCTCTCTGCTGAAACTTTACAATGAACATGTCCCAATTCTAAAGCAGAATCAGATGCAACCTCCGCCCGTATCCAGGAAGTCTACATCCTGTTACTACTGTGGGGAACAAGGCCATTCATCCCGAAATTGCCGACATGGTAGCAAAGTAGACTGTTGGTATTGTGGGGAACCTGGACATAAACAAAAGTTTTGTCCATACTAGAATAGGGGCAACGAATGTCAGGCCGAATATACAGAAATTAATTCCTTAAGTCTTCAAAATAATTCTTTACCTCTCCAAACTGTATGTTCAGAATGTAACAAAATATTATGTATATGCGCTGTGAAAAATTCTCCCACCGTTAAAATTCCTCGAGTAAAATATGCACCTCCAAAAGAAAGAAATTCCCTTAAAGATACGCAAATATCTATGTCTGAAAATGAGATTAACAAAAGTCTTACGTGTGAAAGTATTGATTCAAACAAAGCTATAAGCATAACAAATAAATATACTCCGGTGAACACCGGATTTGGTCTTATCAAAAAGGGTTTGCGTTTTGGAAATTTTAATATTTGTCATCTTGTACCAAAATTTGATGAACTGAAATTAATGTTACAAAATGAACGATCTATGGATGTACTGGGGCTTTGTGAGACTTTTTTACAGGACCATATTAGTGATTCGGATTTGAGTATAGATGGCTATGTACTAGAAAGAAAAGATAGACAAAATAAGACAGGCGGTGGAATAATAATTTATATCTCAAATGATTTATCCTATAAACGTCGAAAAGATTTAGAAATCAGTAACATTGAGACAATATGGTTAGAAATTAATTTAAAGAACACAAAACCCATATTTTATTGTTCTGCATACCGCCCACCATCTGCACCCTCCTGCTGGGTGGAGGATCTAGCGAGAGAGATAAATTGTGCCCCCTGCTGTGATGACCAAGAAATCATACTTACAGGTGATTTTAATGTAGATCTGCTTAAAGACCCCCCTCAATCTTGGACATCTGCTCTAGAAGAATTTGGACTTACTCAACTAATTACCATACCTACTAGAATTACTAACACCTCATGTACCCTAATTGATCATTTTTACACTACCCAACCTGATAACATCTGCGAAATTCAAGTACCACCCATAGCTATCTCTGACCATTACCCTGTTTGTGCAACCCTTAAATCTAACAGCATGCAGCGTAAGGGAAAACACACTGAAATTCAATACAGAGACTTTAAGAATTTTAATGAAGAAGACTTTCTCTCCGATTTACAAAGTGCCAATTTTAATGTTCTTACAAATTTGCAAAATCCTAATGATATATTGGAAAACTTCTACAGCATGTTTAATACCATTCTCAATAAGCATGCTAAGGTAAAAACTAAACGTGTAAAAACCGAGTCTCGCCCTAAATGGTTAACGCAAGAAATTAATGATGCTAGACATTTACGAGATTACTATCATCAACAAAAAGACTTTGATAATTTTCGACATTGGAGAAATAGAGTTACACTTTTGATTAATAATGCAAAATGTACTTATTACAAATCAGCAATTGAGGAGAGCTCTAATCCTAGAGAAATGTGGAGCTATCTCAATCATTTAGCTTCTAAGTCAAAAAATATTTCCCCCACTCTTATTAAAGAGAATGGATCAGAAATTGATGATTTACAACAAATCGTAAATGTTTTTAATGAGCACTTCACAAGAATTTCTGACAATCTATTAACAAAAAAACAAAACCATAGCTTTAATTCTCAAAAGTTAAAAGAATTCACGAAGTCCAAACTCAATGATGAAAATGTGTTTAGCCTACTTCCTATAAGTCAGGACGATGTATTAACTATGCTACGCTCACTTGACATTAATAAATCAGCAGGTGTAGATTTCATTGGTCCCCGTCTCTTAAAACTTTCTGCAAATGTAATTTCTAAACCCATAACTCATCTCATTAATACTAGCATTAGTAATGGCATCTTCCCTTCCCAACTGAAACATGCTAAAGTCACCCCCATTTATAAGAAGGGCGATAAAAGTGATCCCAGTAACTACCGCCCAATATCTATTTTACCAACTTTGTCAAAAATTTTTGAAAAGCATATTGCAAATCAAGTACGTGAATTTACAAGAGCCTTTGACCTCATTATGAGCTCACAGTCTGGTTTTAGGGAATTCCACTCTTGCCAAACAGCACTAACCAAATTCACTGATAACTGGTTGCATGCAATGGATCAAGGGAATTTAATTGGCATAGCTTTTCTAGATTTTAGTAAGGCGTTTGATTTAGTCAGTCATGATATCTTAATAGAAAAATTACGCCATTATAATTTTGATTCACTTGCAGTTAAGTGGTTTCAGTCTTATTTAAACGAAAGGACCCAAACTGTTAAAATTGGCACATGTTCTTCCGATATCTTACCTATCACAGCAGGGGTACCACAGGGGTCCATTTTAGGTCCACTTCTATTTTTATTGTATATAAATGATCTTCCTTTATGTGTAAATTACTCTAATATTGATATGTTTGCAGACGATGCAACTCTGCATTTACCTAACAGCAATGTACATACTATTGAAACACATTTGAATTCTGATTTATGTGAAATTGAAAACTGGTGTATACAGAATCAGATGATACTGAACACAGACAAATCAAAATGTATGCTTATGTGTACCCAACAAAAAAGATCACGATTAAATAACCCTGTACTTAATGCAAAAATTTCTGGCAAAAACTTGGAAAACGTTGAAGTTGAAAAACTCCTAGGTATTCAGATACATCAATCTCTTCAGTAGAATTGTCATGTTGATACAGTTTGTAAATCATTAAGATACAAGTTATTTACGCTCCGTAAAATTAAGAAATTTCTTTCATTAAGTACAAGAAAACTCTTCTATAATGCATACATTTTGCCTTCAATAAACTATTGTCTTACAGTCTGGGGTAATACGTCCAAATCTAACATCGAGAGAATCCATAAACTTCAAAAACGTGCTGCTAGAATTATTCTTGATGCAGCACCTGACCATCCATCTAAGCCTTTGTTTGAAAAACTAGGATGGTTAAATGTTTTTGAGTTAGTTACGCTTTATAAATGTATTTTATTGTATAAAACTTTTTGTGGTATTAGCCCAGAATATATCCAGGATCTTTTTATTTTTCACAGTTCCGATTCCTACTCATTGCGTTCAGAATTGAATTATAATCTTCGATTACCAAAGCATCGAACAATCCTATTTACAAACTCTTTTCAATATTCAGGTGTACATTTATGGAATAATCTACCATTACATGTTAAATTATCACCATCTTTGCCTGTCTTTAGAACGAATTTGGAAAAAGTTATAATCAGCCAACGTCTGTAATTTTCATTATTATAGATGTCCTTGTTATTGTTATTACTACGTCTTTAAACTTTGTATATTGACTTATTTATTGTCCTATATCTCCATTAGTTTAATTTGTACATTACATCCGATTATGATTATATGAAGATATAAAATGAGCTTATCATTGTTCATGTACTGTGTATATATGTTTGAATGTACAATTTTATGTATATCGTTTGAATTGTAGAAGGCCCCGGGGAAGAATAGTACTTTGTACTAATCGGGTTACCTTCTTTAAATAAAGCATTATTATTATTATTATTATTAAATTATTCTGATTTTCGTTGACTTCTTCATCGGAACTGTCGGCCAGATCATCAGACTCAAATCCCTCAAACTCTTCGTCACTTTCATCGTCGTTAAATAATTCGTTGAAGAAGTTTTCATGTTGTGGTAAGAACGCCGCCATTTTGGGCCACCCATAAATAAACTTGCAACTCTCTACTTGTTTTAAATAACAACCAATCTGATTTGAGCTACGTCACTAAGCTCGTTTTAACCTCAAATGTATTACCAAATAAGGAAAAGGTTTTTATTAAACTTTATTTCCATTGGATGTCTAAAAATACGATATAAAAATAAGCTAATAAACAATATGTCGTAACCCGGAATATTCCGGGTTCAGCTCACAGCACGTGCATTCGAAACCCGGAATATTCCGGGTTCAGCATTACCAGGGTTAATAAAACATTTTTGATGAGCAAGTGTGCCTTTTCAAAAACTGTGCAATGCCTTGACCTAGGGCTGGGGGTTCAAGTGTGGTAGGGGCACTACTGATTATTGCTGAATAATACTGATAAGTTGAAATGCAGTTGTTCCATTACCCTGCCTATGGGTATTAAGTAACCAAACTAAGCAATTACTAAGTGTATAGTTATGAGCAGATCAGCAATGGTGCCTCTTTCAAAGTTGTGAATGTCATTATGTCTAGTTTAAAACATGAAGCAAATTCAATCATTTGAAAGTTGTTGCATGTTCGATGCTCAGGTGGCCTGTAAGGCCCATGGGCCTCTTGTTTTAAATATTGCAACATATAGTTTCACATCGTTAGGTGAACTGCATTAAATAAGAAACCAGGATGATACATAATTGTTTTTCCTGACGTGTACAGATCCCAGTTGGCTCCTAGCTCATCAGAGATAAAAGTTACATCTTAACTTTTTAATTTTCTCATTAATTAAAAACCTAGATAAAACAAGGATTAAAAATGAAGAGAGCGGACTTCTAAGAAGATGTGTTTACCTGAAGTCATTAAAAGAAGAGCGAGCAGGTCTTGTCAGAAATAACATTTCACCAGGGGGTCTCTTGTAATTAATTAATTAATTAATTGGACTGCAGGCACATAGACATGTAACACAAGGTCACAGAGAAGGTACAGGGGTGTATGAAATAGTGTCAGAAGCTACAGGGTGTGTGTAAAATAGTGTCAGAAGAAGTACAGATCAGAGATGCTGTATTTTATTACATTTCAACTGTTCCCCTATAACAGCCCTATAAATGATGTGTCGAACTGGTCGTCACTTTAATGGGAATCTTTTCTTTCAGTGATGAGTGGCCATATTATAACAGTGTATTCTTGGATGTGACTCATTTTTAGGTCACCTGAGTAAACTCAGGTGACCTATTGCTATCTGTTTTTGTCCGTCGTCGTCCGTCGTCCGTCGTGCGTCGTGTGTCGTGCGTTAACATTTGAACATTTTCAGCTTCTTCTCTGCAACCACTGAACCAATTTCAACCAAATTTGGCACAAAGTATCTATAGGTGAAGGGGAACAAAAATTGTGAATTTCATGATCCCTGCCCCCCTGGGGCCTGAGGGGTGGGGCCAAAACCACTAAAATTAATGCAATCTTTAAAAATCTTCTTCTTTACTCCTGGACATCAAGCAGTCAAACTGTTTGCATGATTGTAATCAGCAATGAGTCCTCTACCAAAATTGTAAAATTCATGGCCCTGGGGTCAGGGGTTCTAGTGCTAGGGCGGGGCTAAATAAGTAGGTAGTGAAAATGCATTATTTCTTTGAAAATCTTCTTCTCTGCTCCTGGGTATTAAAAAAACCAACTAAGTACATAGGTATGATGAGCAAGAGTGCCTCTACCAAAATTGTGAATTTTATGGCCCCAGGGTCAGGGGTTCTGGTGTTCGGGCGGGGCTCTATTGATTATATAGTGAAAATACATGAATTCTTTGAAAATCTTCTCCTCTGCTCCTGGGTATTAAATAAACTAACTAAGTACATAGTTATGATGAGCAAGAGTGCCTCTACCAAAATTGTGAA
Source organism: Saccostrea cuccullata (assembly GCF_032062105.1). Classification (NCBI taxonomy): domain Eukaryota; kingdom Metazoa; phylum Mollusca; class Bivalvia; order Ostreida; family Ostreidae; genus Saccostrea; species Saccostrea cuccullata. The sequence goes on along the minus strand of NW_026928303.1, from coordinate 18,359 downwards.
TTTTATGGCCCCAGGGTCAGGGGTTCTTGTTTTAGGGTGGGGCTCTAATGATTATATATTGAAATGCATGAATTCTTTGAACATCCTGGTTAATATGCTAATGAACTAATTACATATTTAAGGCCAGGATTTATTTTATTTTCAGTTTCAAACCCTCCGCTCAAGGTTTTGAATGTTCAGAAAAAAATAAAACAATTTTTTTTCTTTCCGATGTCAAATTTGAGTCGGGATCGAGATTTCACATTTACGAACTCGTACTTCCGGTTTTAAGATGAAACGGCGAGTAAATAAAGCGAGATCTGAAAGATAGCTTGGTTTAGTGTAAAATTCATCGATACGAGTGCCATTCAAAAAGTTTCACCTGTTCAAAGGACAAATAAAATGCTGACGACTTTGTTGCACAATGACATGCTGGTGAGATAATTATGTATTCGTTTCAAAAGTATCTGTCTGTAAATTATTTTCCTCCCCCAGGTTTTAAACTGCCCGTGGTAGCTTTTGCATATTGCCAGCGGGCAGCAACATTGTTTAGGTCTCTGTTATAGCTTACAGTCTAAGCATCATTCTTCAGAAAAGGGTTGCTTATGCATCAGATGTAATGAATAAAACTATGGGAGAAATTCAGTCCATTTGAGGAAGAAATTGTTAAGGCAAGAATATACAAATATATACAGGCATGTAGTATTATTTGTATCAGCCAGAAAAATTATTTTACACTTGATTGAAAAAATGTTCACCCTACACCCGCAATACCCCCTGTCTGTTTTATGATAGGATTTAATTTTAGAACAATGTCTACACATTCACCTAACACATATTAAAAAAATGAAGATATATTGAAAGACTTTTAAAGAATTGATTTTTAAAAAATATATTTTGACCAACATCACAAAATTTATATAACTGGCCCAAACTGGCAGATGATGAAAAGGCAATTAAATGTTTTACTTTCCTATTTGTAAGCATTATGTGTCCATTGGTAAGGAGCCTATTATAATAGCATAAAAAAAGAATGTACAAATGTTAATAATTGATTTATCAAAAAAAATATTGATTTCCTTCTCCTTTGGGACTTTTTTATTCTCATGCTCATAACTAAACCTAAACAAAAAAAATGCTGGCCTTATAATGAAGAAAGGGGCCTCTTTCAAAATAGATACTTTCAGAGACGCTGGGTCAGGGGTACCAGGGGGGTACTTTGACTAAAAATAAATTAATGCTTTGAAATTTGCCCTTTGATAAGCAATGGTGCCTTCTTCAAAATTTGTGAATTTCATGGCTTTTGGATTAAAACACGAACCAAATACAATCGCTGGAAAGTTGTTACATGATACTCAGGTGACCTATAAGGCCCGTGGGCCTCTTGTTTTTTAAGTGATGTAAACAAAACTAAGGCTGTTTATGCTTTCTGTGAAAAAAAGAGAGAATTGTGATTTTTGTGGTATGAGTAAGGTATGTTCTTCAGTTCTGTGAAGGGACATTTCTCACAAAAAGAAACATGGAGGCAGTGGCTCTTTAATAGCTCAGTAAAGTGTCCTTGTTCTTTTCATGGAATTTGACGAGTTTCATAATGAGACATATAAACTGATATAATTTTTATGGGAAGTAAATTGTGAAACATTGTGTGACAGGATAAGAGTAGAGGGAGATATTTTTTTAATGATGCCCATTAATGGTAAGACCCTGTGAGAATGCCTGATAGAGGATAACTTTGATGTACGGTAGTTTGTAGAGTGCTGATATTGCTATTTGATATGTGGCATTAGTACATCATGATTTTTTTCAGTTTAGTGCAATTGACCATATGAAAAATTAAGGATGATTTTTTTTTTCTAGTTATATAGTTTTATCTCATAATAGAAATTAAAAAAAAATATAAAACATGTGAAAGAGGATTCAGAAACTAGTAATAAAAATATTTGGCATATAAAAACGTAAGGAATTTCTCTGATTTCTCACATCTTCCCAATAGAAATATCTTGTATATCGTTTACCTTGGTCATCCTGAAATATAAAACCTATTAATTCAGTTGATAAGTGTTTTGTAATTTCACTGAGGTTCTTTAATTAACAGCCATAAAAATTTTATCAGATTATATAACTATGAATATTGAACAGTGCCGAGTCAATTAAAGTGTAGTAAGCAGTGTGATGAAAATGATCATTAATATTGTAGCGATAATTTTTATCAAACGTAAATGGTGAATATAAAAAAGGCTTTTTTCAAGCCATAAACAGTACACTACATTTTTGATCAAGGAAAAAAAATGAAATTCTGTTCGTTTAGGCCATTTAGAGGCATGAGTGAACAGCTTGTTTGTTGAAATGTGACACGTCCAGAAAAAAAAAGGACAAAAACGGACAGTGGGGTTTGTGAAGTAAATTGTACAGAGGCCACATCAAAAAGTAAGCTGGGGAAAAAAATTCTTCTTGTTTGACAGAATGTGTTGCCAAAGTAAACAAAAAACACCATCTAAAGATGTGGAATTATAAAGATTTCATTTGTCAGTTTTCAGTCAAATAATTGTTGCGATGCTTCACAATTGGTGTAATGTGTGTTACAAGGGGAAAAACCATGAATTTTTGTAAGAAAAATCTTAAATTATTGGAAGAGACCTCAACTTTTCTAGTTAGTATATTAGTTTAAGGACACTTAAATTTTGCGCAATCACTTCAAAAGTCAGTTCTGTACAGGCACCTTAAAGCACTAAACCCTGGGAGTTGGTTGTTATGTTATGTCAAGTGATAAAAACATTTCCTGATTCTAAAGTGCCACTAAATTCTTTATTTCTGTATTTTACTTCAGCTCTTTCTGATGAGCTGTCAAATATATTTTACTACCTTTTTAATGCAGCTATACGAAAGGATTCTACATGTTAATTTAATTGTAAGAAGGGGTTCCTTATATCTATTTTTAGCTGTGAGAAGGGTTCCCACATCGAGTTCCAGTTTGACTTTGGTGATGGCACGACTACAGTGGTACAGGGGAGAGAGGAGATGTTCCTTAATTACGTCAAAGGCAGCACGTCTCACAGATATACACAAGGTAGGTGGACCATTCATACCGTAAATATTGAAATTTTTGCTGTAGATAATTTTTAGCAGATTTGCGAGTTCATTGCATTTGCAAAAATATTTTTCTAAAAAATAATTCAACAATAAGAAAATGTAAGCAAACATTCGCTAAATTTTGAAACGTAAAATTAATCAACAGCATTTTAACCCAGATTCGCAAAATAAAATCGACGTAAAAATTTCCGGATTTACGGTATACTGGTAGACATATAAAATGTAGTACATGTATTACAGATATACACAAGGTAGGTGGACCATTCATATAGACATATAAAACCTAGTATTACAGATACACACAGGGTAAGCTACATAGTCAGACCATTCATATAACCACACATTGATCCAAATCTCAGCATCTTAAATTTGAAACTGGTTTCTGTTTAGAGCAGCTTTGTTTTCATATTTCAGAGGGAGTGTTTAACATTACGGTAACAGCAATAAATCCCCTTGGCAACAGAACAGCAACACTTGACGGGCTGTTCTATGTACAGGCCTCACCGTTTGGATTAAAGCTGGATAAATCCGTTTACTACACAAAACTTGGTGATGTCACTGTTATGCGTGCTACTTTCTCTCATGGTACCAATGTAACATTTGACTGGAAGCTCGGAGACCAGACTGATATACTCAATAACTCAGGTAATGAACAATAACACAGGTAACTAACTGTAACATAGGTAATTAATGATGATTCTGGTAATTAATGGTAACTCAGGTAATTAATGGTAACTCAGGTAATTAATTCTGAAATTACTCGCTTCACTTATTTCTATCTCATATGACTCATAAATAAAAAACAAACCTGCTTGTATTATTTAGAAATTGTGAAAACTGGTTCCATAATGACATGTTTACTTCAGATTAGCAAATTTATTGTATTTTATGCCTGAAAAGAAGTTTTAAATCTGCTTGTAGCTCAGGTAAGCTTTCCAGGCCCCTGACCTGTTTTGTATCTGTTCAGGTTCAGTGTGAGAGCTTCTGACCTGTTTAAGTATCTTTTCTGTGTTCAGGCTCGGTGATGAGACACACGTACCAGACGCGGGGAGTGTTCAGTGTAACGGTTATAGCCAGAAACAGAGTGTCTTCCCAAACAGAACACGCCGTGGTGGTCGTCCAGAGTCTTATACAAGGTCAGTATCCTCCCAAACAGAACACGCTGTGGTGGTCGTCCAGAGTCTTATACAAGGTCAGTATCCTCCCAAACAGAACACGCTGTGGTGGTCGTCCAGAGTCTAATACAAGGTCAGTATCCTCACAGACAGAACACGCCGTGGTGGTCGTCCAGAGTCTAATACAAGGTCAGTATCCTCCCAAACAGAACACGCTGTGGTGGTCGTCCAGAGTCTAATACAAGGTCAGTATCCTCACAGACAGAACACGCTGTGGTGGTCGTCCAGAGTCTTATACAAGGTCAGTATCCTCACAAACAGAACACGCTGTGGTGGTCGTCCAGAGTCTTATACAAGGTCAGTATCCAATAGAAATAAGGTGTCCTCACAGACAGAACAGGCGGTCGTGGTCGTCCAGAGTCTGATACAAGGTTAGTGTCCAGTGTGAACAAGATGACCCCCAACCCAACCTCCCTCTCCTACAGAGTCCAGAGTCTTATACAAGGTCAGTGTTCTATATACAAGAAAGGAGGTCCCCCAAGGTTCCAAAGAACAAATGGTGGTCAAAAGTCAAGAGCCTCTTACAGGGATAGAGGTCAGTAATGTGTCCAAATCCCCCACCCACAGAACAAGTTGTCTTCTACAATGTTTGTGTTCAATAATTTTAAATGAACCATCACCCCCACCCCAACCCCCAACCACCCTTATTGACAGAGATGTCTTGGAAAGGGATAGTGTACAGTTCAATGTATAGAAGGTTTCTCTTGACCTCAAAATTTAATATTTATATTTCTTCCTGTTAATTTTAAGGGGTGAGGTTGATAACGAGCACCAACATCACTGAGACAAACCAGGTGATTGAGCTGAGAGCTGAGACGTTACCAGAACCGGGTCTGGGGACGTACCATCACTGGAACCTGGGGGACAACCAGAAAGGAGTCCAGACAACAGAACCGGAGATAGACTACAGATACAGGAGAAATGGAAGGTAAGTGTAGGGATAGAAAGGAGTCCAGACAACAGAACCGAAAATAGACTACAGATACAGGAGAAACAGAAGGTAAGTGTAGGGATAGAAAGGAGTCCAGACAACAGAACCAGAGATAGACTACGGATACAGGAGAAACAGAAGGTAAGTGTAGGGAAAGAAAGGAGTCCAGACATCACAACCGGAGATAGACTACAGATACAGGAGAAATGGAAGGTAAGTGTAAGGATAGAAAGGAGTCCAGACAACAGAACCAGAGATAGACTACAGATACAGGAGAAACGGAAGGTAAGTGTAGGGAAAGAAAGGAGTCCAGACATCACAACCGGAGATAGACTACAGATACAGGAGAAATGGAAGGTAAGTGTAGGGATAGAAAGGAGTCCAGACAACAGAACCAGAGATAGACTACAGATACAGGAGAAATGGAAGGTAAGTGTAGGGATAGAAAGGAGTCCAGACAACAGAACCAGAGATAGACTACAGATACAGGAGAAATGGAAGGTAAGTGTAGGGATAGAAAGGAGTCCAGACAACAGAACCAGAGATAGACTACAGATACAGGAGAAATGGAAGGTAAGTGTAGGGATAGAAAGGAGTCCAGACAACAGAACCAGAGATAGACTACAGATACAGGAGAAATGGAAGGTAAGTGTAAGGATAGAAAGGAGTCCAGACAACAGAACCAGAGATAGACTACAGATACAGGAGAAATGGAAGGTAAGTGTCAGGATAGAAAGCAACCAATCAGATGATCTCCTCACTGTTATCAACCAGAGATAGATTACAAATATAGGAGAAACGGAAGGTAAGTGTAGGGATAGAAAGGAGTCCAGACAACAGAACTGGAGATAGACTACAGATACAGGAGAAACGGAAGGTAAGTGTAGGGATAGAAAGGAGTCCAGACAACAGAACTGGAGATAGACTACAGATACAGGAGAAATGGAAGGTAAGTGTAGGGATAGAAAGGAGTCCAGACAACAGAACTGGAGATAGACTACAGATACCGGAGAAACGGAAGGTAAGTGTAGGGATAGAAAGGAGTCCAGACAACAGAACTTGAGATAGACTACAGATACAGGAGAAACGGAAGGTAAGTGTAAGGATAGAAAGGAGTTCAGACAACAGAACCGGAGATAGACTACAGATACAGGAGAAATGGAAGGTAATGAAAGGATAGAAAGCAACCAATCCAATTCTTCCCAAAGGGCATAATCAATCAGACTCTCTCCTAAGAAATATTAAACCAATCAGATGCTTTCCTCACAGTGATTAACAAATCAAACTCTTTCCTCACAGTTATCAGCCAATCGGACTCTCTCCTCACAGAATTAACCAATCAGATTCCTAATAGTGATTAACCAATCAGACATTCTTCTCATAGAAATAAACCAAACAGACATTTTCCAAATAGTGATTAACCAATCAGATTCACTCCTTTAAGTCATCAACCAATCAAATTCTCAAATTCTCTCCTCACAGTAGCCCTGTGGGGATCCGGGTTAGAATAGGTCCTCAGTACCTACTTGCTTGTCGTAAAAGGCGACTAAATGGGGCGGTCCTTCGGATGAGGCCGTTTAAACCAAGGCCCCGTGTCACAGCAGGTGTGGCACGATAAAGATCCGAAAGTGCCGAGCATAGGCCTAAATTTGCAGCCCTTCACCGGCAATGGTGACGTCTCCATATCAGTGAAATATTCTGGAGAGGGACGTTAAACAGTATACAATCACTCAATCTCCTCACAGTCATCAACCAATCAGATTCTCTCTTTCCTATTTATACTCTCTGTTTTTTTACAATGTTCAACCATTGAAACTCCTCTCATGTTCAGTAGTTTATCAATCATGCTGTCTTATCTCAATATATCAACAATGGAAATGTTCTCCTAAATACCTAAAAATAATGTTAAACATATTTTAATTTCCAGGTTTATTGCTACAGTAAAAGCTTACAACAACATCAGTCAGTCGGAGTCAGCGCCTGTAGAAAGCACCGTCCTGTCTAAAGTGAAGAACCAAGAGGTACGCTGTCTGAAGGATTCACTGGTCAACACGTCGCTAGAATTCGCCGCGCCCAGTTACTCGGGCTCTAATCTGAGGTAAGTCTGGGATTTTGGGGACGGCACTCCTCCCCTACAGTCCACAGTCATACTAGGGCCACAAGTCAAACATACTTATGTCAAGTATGTATTTTTTTAAATTCATAAGTCAATTGTTATAATATTGTATGCTAAGTAGGGATTTTGGATGAAGTACGAGTTAGTTATATTGGTACACGTACTAGTACAACAGTAAAATAAAGGCAGACTTGCTTATTTCACTAGAGGTTCAGATTCAAAAATATTTTTTGTCTAGAAATTAATTAGCATTGACTTTTGTGATTACTGGTATGTTGTCTGTTGTACAGTGTGGGGAATTACTTTGCACAGGATCCAGTATTTAAACTGTCTGAAATCTAGAGTTTAAAATCAAGTGTAGCGTATGAATTGTCTTTTGTATACATGTAATAATGACGGAAATGGGGGTCTGCTGGAAAAAAAATCAAGTTGATTTTTGTTTTTTTGCAGTTATGAAGAAACAAATGGAAAAACGTTTGCAGTCTATTCAATTAGTCCCCACTAAGCACTTCATTCCACCTGAAACATCAACACCAGGGCCATCATAAAACAAGTTCTCCAGTCAGTGCAGTGAGAGCTAGACCAAGTGATACATATAACAGAGCCTTGGTCTGAGATATCTGACATAGCAGCAGAAGACACTTAGAAAATGTAATGCTCACATATATTTGGGATTTAAAAAAACTATTAATAGATGAAGCATTATATGTTTTTATAAACTGATTTGCTATTTAATTCAGGGATGATGGTAGAGCATCTAGGGTTGAAGACTGAGCTGCATGGTGCAGCTCAGTATCTATATTCAAACTTTTTGAGTAAGTAATATGAATGCATGCATGTAATTAACAATATATGTCCAGATCTAGCAATCCAGGTACATAAAAAGAGAGCAATTTAGTTTCCTTGATAATTGTTGGGTACCCCTTTTTAAAGAAATCCTTTTTTTAATCTTACATTTAATTCATCAGAAATAACTAATGATGACGGGAGTAAGAATGAGGATGAGGAATATGAGCAAAGCTTTCATGTATCCCTTGGGTAAATAGTTTTCTTGACATTGGTGTTTATGTGATTTTAAATATTCAGACCACAAAAATAATGGTATAAATATGTATCGATGCTATTATTTTTATGTGCCCGGGTCGTTTATTGTCTTTGTCCTGTCTGTCTGTTTGTTGGTTAATTTTAAATGCCATAGCTTTTGAACCATGAGAGATAGAGACTTCATATTTTGTATGCATAATCAACTGATTAAGTTCTTTCAATTGATACCAAGGTCATGTGACCTTGTGACTCTACTTTGACCATTATGCTAAAAAATAGCCTTTACGAACTTTGTTGTTGATGGGTGCATAGTGGTTCACAAACACATCTTGTTTTATTATGATTTTTATAATTTTTTATGTGAATAGTCTTTAGTCCACATGAGCCTGAAGGCTCAAGTGAGCTTTTCTGATCGCATTCTTGTCTGTTGTCCGTCCGTCTGTCCGTCTGTAAACTTTTCACATTTTCGACATCTTCTCAAGAACCACTGGGCCAATTTTGACCAAACTTGGTACAAAGCATCCTTAGGTGAAGGGGAATTTAAATTGTTAAAATGAATGGCAAAGTTTCCTTGGGAGATAATCAAGAAAAGACACAAAATAGGATATCATAATTCAAATCTCTCTAGGACCACTGGGCAGGAAGAAAGCTGAAAGTTATATATTGAAAACATCCTAACGTGTAGTCTAATTATAAATGGTTCGAATAGTTTGACCCCCGGGGGAGGGGGGAGGGGACACAATGGGAGTCAAAGTTTTACATTCAAATATATAGGAAAAATCTTTGAAAACCTTCTATTAAGAACCACTGGGCCAGAAAAGCTAAAATTTCAAAAACTTGAGAAAAACTTAATTATGTGTTAAGCCATGGAAACAGGTACATGGGGATCATGAAGGATCATAAGTTTCAGATTTCAAAATGTCTAAATTATGATCAGTGGGGTAGGGTGGGGATGCTTTATGTATTACAAGGGGGGAAATCTGGTACAGAACAAGATGGTCAAAGTTTCTCAGGTGAGCAATGTGGCCCATGGGTCTCTTGTTTAGTTCACCTGAGTGAGAAGCTCAAGTGAGCTTTTCTGATGATTTTTTTTCAACTAAGTTAGTCTTCTGTAAACTTTTCACATTTTCGACTTCTTCTCAAGAACTACTGGGCCAATTTTAACCAAACTTAGTAGGAAGACGACCTTGGATAAAGCTTAAGGGAAGTTTAAATTGTAAGAATGAAGGACCAAGTCCTTCACAAGGGGAGATAATCAAGAAAAGATAAAATTATTCTACCAAGACTACTGGTCCAGAATAGCTGAAACTTTTGTGGAAGCATCCTGGATGGTGTAGATTCTAAATTGTTCAAATGACCCGACAGAGAGTTGGGAGGGGCCACAATAGGGAAGTTTTTCATAGAAATATGGTATGTGACCGATGCATGGTAAATTAACCCTACACAAAAAAACTTTAAATTTCTTTGTAGCAGGAACTCTTGGCCAGAAACGCTGAAAATTTTGTGGAAGCATCGTGTAGTGTAAATTTTAAATTGTCCAATTCTGACCCATGTGGTAGGGTGGGATCACAATATTTATTACAAGGGGGAAATTTGGTAAAGAACAGAATGGTCAAAGCTTCTCAGTAAGCAATGGTGCAGTTGGGCCTGTGTATTGATATGCTTCACCAAACTAATCATAATATTTTATATGAGAATGATTCAATGGAAAAAAGAAAAGAATCAATACAACAAAAGAGTATAAAACTAAGTTGCTGTGTGGTATACAACTTTAAGAAATCCAATGATGAGATGGATTCCCTTTTTCTTGTAGAAAGCATTTGCTGGCTGACTCTCAAAAATTAATTCCAATGTAAAGTGAAAGGATAACTGAAGAAGTATGGAATGTCACAACACACATGCATATATTTTACTTGACATGGGTAGATTTTTTTTACATAATACATGTACCGGTATTTAATTACATCTAGTAATTAAAATGCAGGAATTTCTCTAAAGAAATATGAATATATCAAAAACTTTTTTTAATAACTAAAAAAATATAAGATAAATGTGTCTTTTTTTTCTTTGCATAAAAAGGCTCAGGCAAAAAGAAATCAAAAAAAAACCTACTTTGGCATAAATTTTACTGCTGAAGTAGTGAACCATTTTGGTATTTGCTTAGAGTCTTCTGCAAAACCTATCTGAGACGGAATTCATTGTAGATCAATCCAATAAAAAACAAACAACAAAACCACTAATTATTCACTACATTGGAATGGCAAGAACATCTGTTTTTACTTCTGCTATGCTTAATTTCTTACAGAGCATGTCATCAGTGATTCAGCACGTAGTAAATGAACATGAATGGATTCTTCCATACAGAGTAGGTGCACAGAACTATTGTCTGCACGGACCTCTGACAGAGGAGCGAGAGGGAGGTTGGTTAGAGGTAGGGTAGTCAGCTTCATGTTGCTCTGAGGGACACTAATTGTTCGAGACAAGAGACTGTTAAAGAAAATTTACATATATATACTTGATTTGCAGGTGCATGAAACTCTTCCTGTCTATTTTTTTTACCAACCTGTGAATAAAAAATTCAAGACAAATTAACTTTTATTTCGGACATAATTATCACTACTTCAACTTTCTACTCTTTTTTACCAAAAATACAGCTGCACATTAGAAAATTTCAAAATTTGATTTAAAATACTCCTCAAAATGACATTATATAAACCTAGGTGTGCCAAGGCAGATACTTAAAATACAGTGAGTTGGGGCACAACTAAGATGTAGTGTAAGAAATTTTAAAGGAGTAGCTATAGAAGGTCTTGGTCTTTCAAATATGATAAAATTAGGGTAGATGCTACTAAATTTTCTATCCATTTAACTTTACACATTTTAGACTTACTATAAATATATTTCCTATTGACAGCAATACTAATATATCCCTTCAGACACCAACAATGTACAGCAGAAGTGTGGGAGATGGTCTATAGTGGCCGATGGTTTGTATGAGTTTAGTTTCAGAGAAAATGCCTACTCTGGACCCTGATGAGGAGACCTGTTTTTGAGACGGACAGACTGGGTAGAGTGGGACTGAACAGGCCAGTGCCTACTCAAGAGCCTTCAATAAGAACCTGAAAAACAACAACTGATCAAGTGAATAAAACCATAGCTGGTTCTCAGTGCTAGAGATCCAAGAAGAATATCCTGCTGTGCTATCCTACAGTACCACCACCTACAGCTGAACTAACTTACTGAAAAAAGTAGAGATTTGTGATCTCAAATCATGTCATGAAATGAAAAAGTAAAAGTTGTTATGTATTAATGATTTAATGGTTTTAGTTGACATGATCGGTACTGCAGCACCCCCTTCTAAGAAACCAACATATTGTCCTGATGGCTGGGATATTAATCCCGAATTTCCCACAAGCAACAACTAAATCTACTTCAACTACCCCTGCTCCGAGTATCCCATCTATCCACATTATATATTAGCAATAGGCTGTGTGTCTGCATGTTGAAATTCTTTATCCAGAGGCTCAGCTAGCACATCATTGTGCATACACATCGACTCCTCCAGCACATCATCTAACTACAAGTGTGGTGCTGGTTTTGTCTTCAAGTTCTTCAACAGGATTTAACGCTACAAATCCGAGTGCAAACACATGCAACTATACAGCACAAAATTTTATGGCACTTTTGGTGATAAATCTCTCCACTTTCCAGCATTGGTCAATCAACTACCTTTCAATCCCTAATTCTAGATACATTCTGTAGCCAATATGTATATATTCTCCACCTCCCAACCATATTTAGTTGTCTCTACATGCAATAAACTCGCTTAAAGTGAATTTACAGCAATCTAACAAATAATTTTATCAGGCAGGTTCTCGCTTGTAGAGACAACTATTAGGGATTGGAAATGGAATTAAAATCTCCAGACTAGTTTGATAATGTTCTTAAGAATTAGGAGTATAAGGTAGTTTATTGACCAATGCATGGAGAAATTATCCCAAAAGTGCGCGAATTATTACGCATCAATTGCACATTTTTTGCATTACGGGATTTGTAGCGTTATGGTCAAAGACAAATACATAAAACCACAACGCTACTAAAAAATTTACAGCAAGAGCTCATCAAGAACAACTGTCTGAAAATCCTAAAAAGAAAAGAAAATGTCATTGGGTTTGTAGCTAAGGCAAAATTTTAGACCATCATTAAAAATATTTTGTTTGAAGTACTCCGACCCACATTTTTTAGGGCGGGTAGGTAGGTTAGGAAGTTTTTTTTTTTTTTTCCTTTTTTAAAGAATTCGGCAAATAATACCGTCATATAAATCACAATTCTGAAATTTATTGATGTACATTCTGGATAGCTAATATTGATTTACTTAGTATGATTATTTGCTAAAAAAATTCAATTTAAAGCATCCTAAGAGAAGTACTATGGAAACTTTAAAAAAATTTCAAACTAAAAATTAAAAAATTGCGTTGGAGCGACTTTGACAAGTAGACTCGAGTACATCAAACGAACAATTTTTTATTGTTGGCTTTATGAATTCTACAGGGTTTTACAGCTTAATGCCATTTATAAGAAAATGGTCTTTTACATGTACTATGGAGTAACAACTCTGTCACAAATTTTCTTTCTTGCAACCAAAAACATTTTTCTAAGGACATTTCCTCGATGCGGGTACTGTGAGGTGCGGAAGTGCGCCGGCTTAGGATGCTGCTTGGGGGTGTGGAGATATTATGGATTTTCACCTTGATCTGTGTGAATGATTTTTGCAAGATGAAAGATGAGTGTCGACCACACTTAATTGAGAGCAGCTCTGAGGGGCTGTAGACACTTAAGTGGTGCATTGCAGTTTCTGAAATATATCAGTTTATAAAACTTTTGCCAAAAGTAATACATACATCTCATTAGATTTGGTATTGCACATGTTCTTTCTACCTCCACACGAGCTTGTCTTTCCTGTCATGCCTGGACAGCTAATTCCAGACGATTTGGTCCTTGGCCGCCTCTCCCATCCTCTATAAGCACATCACGAGCCTAATCCGCAGCTTGCAGGGGTTGGGTTGTGAAAATGAAATCCCAGGGCATTTAAGAAAGCATTTAACTGTGCGAGGTAATAACAACTAAATTGAGGGAGTATAGAAACTTTGAAATAAATAATATGTCCTCAAAAATGTTTTTTAATAAAGTGATAATAGGCCTAATAATTACATTCAAAACCCGTTATACTGTACACAGCCTATCCCTGCTTCTGTAGTTTGGTACGTTATCCTCACTGACATGAACCGATTACCCAGTAAAATAATAGCTCCTAAGATGTATGTGAATTATCCAAAAAAAAAACAGCACAAAGGTAATTTAAAATTTGGTTGAATTTATATGTAGGTTTCTGTTGAAGGTTAATTTAGACTATTTGAACTTACTAGTCGTTTTAACTGTGAAACAATAATCCCCTAAGGGCTTCAAGTAGTTAAGAACACTTTCAGCCACAGTTCTGGAAGTTTATGGGCGCGTTGCAAGCGTTGGCTTCTGGAAAAAATATATATTGACAAACCGGAGAGCTTCTGTGCTGATGATATGGAGAGTTGCATTGTGCACGAAAATTTGCCTTCGCTGTGGATTAATTGTGCAAGTTGTTACCTCGATGGCGAAAGATGTTGTGAATTCTCTTACATGTCGTGTGAAATTACTCCGTAGTTTGACGAATGCACGAAATGCGTTGGAGATGGGGCTAGAATTATATTGTAAACCAAAATGGAGATAACCGAAATTTCGATGATCTCTCAATTTAGGAGCTAGGAGGGCTATACCCAACAATTAAAAGGAATGTTTTATTGGAGACAGTGAAAGAATATGTTCAGGAACAAATTTGTTAAGTCAAATATTTTAAATAAACAATTTAAAAATCACTGAGAAATAAATCGAAAAATAGCACAATTTTTGTCGCCAATGAATGCTGTAAGTTTCTCAATGGGTGGAACTCTAGTTATGAAAACGATTACGTTATGTGGTTTTGTGTCATCTATGTATTATTAGCTTATTACACTTTTTTATACTTTAATTAGTTCATGACATGGTATTATAATAACTGTTTCAAATAAATGAAGGTGCAATTATTTCACATAGACTCCATCTTCGTACCGTTCATTATGTGGGATATTCACAATCATGGGGAAAATATTTCACTTGCAAATACAAGCATCAATTTTCATCGCGGTTTATAGAGCGTGAGCTTGCCCAACGCGAGTTATGGCAACATGTTGCGGATTGTTTTGGAGTGACTTGCTATGATGTAATTTGGGATGGTTGAGGATGTAAAACAGTCAAATATTTGTGTCGAGTGCATTGGGATTGTTCATATTTTAAAAGTAACGTAGGAGATTGGATTGATACGATTTGATCGTAAGTCATTGTGACGTAGACAAACCAGGTATGCAATTTGTGATTAATTTTCTATCCAATCAAATGATTAATTCCATACAAAAATAAAATATTTTTGAAATATACATCGTTTTTTTCCTGATATGTCTCCCTTTATTGAGTAATGTATGTTTTCTGTTTCTCAAAAATACTGAAAAAGAAAATCATATGATATAATTTCAACTCCATTTGAATGTACGTACGCTGCGCATACGCTTCAATGCAAACGAAGCTGTTTGATGAACATAATTTGATGGATCTGGAACCGTGTATGCGTTCCGTAAGAGTGATGCAAGGTTAGGGTAATCGAAGCGCTGGAGGCGGTTGAAGTTATATTACACCCACATTTTAGTAGTTCTTGGCATGATGCAGCAATTGCTGGCAAGAATGTACAGTGTGGGGCACCAAAATCTGCGGGGTTTTTTTTTACTCAACCCAACTGGAAGGTGAAGGTAAGACTTAGCCACTTGATTGACCCCATAAATGACCAACATGCAATCCAGTTCTCCATATATGCTCCACAAGTACAAGAGGAGGTCTTAGGGGAGGGGATCAAGCAAGCGCCATTAACGGTATTCGCATAAGTAATGCTCATGAATAAACAAAACAAATTCTTCCGGGATCATTGATTAGAGGTTTGACAAATTGTCACAAGGGGTGCTCTAGAATTGGAATATTTCTGTGGCGTTCTCAAACATATTCATGACACCTGCCATGCTGTCTTTTTACCTTTCAAATAAAGCCGACACTGTATCACAACCCGTGAATGCATGAAAGAATGGTTATCTCCTTTGATATGGTTAGAAAATGACAACAGCATAAAATGGTATTCATACAAATCCTTGCCTTGCGGAATGCTCGTCATCCACAACTTTAATCCACATCTTAATTCATCAAAACAAGTTGTTGTGATGACGACAACGTTTGTATTCGGACTAACCATGCAGATTGATCTGCACTGTTATGTTCCCGCGTGTCAACATACAGGTGTCATGTAACTCTTTAAATGGTTAGAAAGTGGTATGAACTCTGGTATGTCTATTGCTTTGCTTATACGACAAGGATTTATTCCTTTACTATGATGATACATGCCTGTGTGGTAGGCGGATGTGGTGTGCTTGATTCCAAAAGTTCAGTTTTGTTCACACTGAAGGAAAGTGTTCCATCGACTTGAATTGCGTACATACTACCAGTTACTTCATAAGATTCCATGCAGCATTTCTTTTTCGTTTCTGTCTTAAAAAATTTATCGTCTTTCTACCTGTAGATTACCTTTTAGGAGGAATTTAAGTGCAGAAGGGGTGATGCCGTCCGGTGTAAATTTTCGTGTGGCTAATGACGCACTGTCATTTCTGAAGCTGTTCCGAATGACGTGACTTTGGTTGATATCCCAGACAGTACATTATTTGGCAACTATTGACCTGTTTTCCATAATAGGCATCAATTGAGATTTAAAACATTATTCAGAACCATTATCTAAAGAGAGAGAGAGAGGGGGGGGGGGGTCTTGGTTTTCATGTTCAAAAAATTCTTGTACATCGCATTGCCTACTTTGTTAGAAAATGAATCTAACATAGAAAAACAGCTTTCAGTGCCGTGTCAAATTTGCCAACTTTTGGACTGAAAAATGAGATTTTTTTCCTTTTTTTTTTTTTTCAATCCAATTGGCGAAATTTATTCCTTTGAACAAGTTCATAAAACCTTAATTATCACCTTCATACTATTTAAAAGGAATTTCCTAATGCTTCTCCAGTGTATCCCTTTTTAAATATTTCACCTGCAGTTTTCAGTTTCAACAACTGTAAAAATCCAAAAACTATTATCAAATGGATTCCATTTATTAAAAGCGACAAGCACGACCATTACTTATATGAAAAGACTGAGCAGCTGGAGTCTGCTTGGTTGTGTTTGCCTCTTCTCGTGAACATTTCAACATATTCTTGTGAACTCTTTAGTAAGTATGCTGATTTCTGGACTAGCTACCACCTTTAATACAGTTGGATCTTCTGTAACATGTAACCATCACCTTTTACAATAGCATTGTTCTTCTCACGGGCTTGACCAATGGCAATGTTTGAAAATATTATTTTTTCTAAGTAAAAATTCCTTTTTCATTAATCAAATTCTAAGCATATGTCCGGGTGCTTTGTTGCACCCAAAGGTGAAATGGTAACAATCGAGCATATTTGATGTGAAATGATTGGGCAATAGCCGTTGAAAGGACAGCGCACAGCATGCCTGCAATAAAACATCCTATACTTCAATTGTTTAACTTTATTGTGCGAAATTTCTTATCGGGAACTTCGTCATTATCTTAGTTTTATGTAGTGTAAAATAATGCTGAAATGCCAATTCAAACTTTACAAACAGTCTTAGCAGCTATTGCTTTAGATATTTTTTGGGGTTACTATCAGATTAAAAAATGAAAGTCTGATATACGGAAGCTTGGAATGGACATGTTTTATGTCTCTTTGAGAATTTTTTATTTATATTCTGACCCCAACATTTGCCTATGGGTGGTTGGCCATATCTTTTGAACAGTAGATACCAGGACATTTATACTTCACATATGTATTCTTTGTGGAAAGACCTTTCATTGGATACTAACAACCTTGACCTTTTGATATTGACCTTCGAGATTTCTATACTTTATATGAAAAAACTTGAACCTTTTTCCATAACTTTTGAATGGTAAGGGATAGGGCTTTCATACTTCACATAAGTAATACTTGTGAAAAGACCTTTCTTAAGAAACAACTTTGACCCTTTGACCTTGGAGTTTGACCTACTTTTAAACAACAAACATTGACCATAACTTTCAAAGGTTTAGGGCTAGTGCTTTCATACTTTATATATTTATTTCTAATGACAAGACCTTTCATTTGCTAGCAAGACCTTTGACCTTGGAGTTTGGTCTTCTTTTAAAAATTTTTATCCTCGTCATAACTTTTGAAGGTTTAGAGCTTCATACTTAACATATCCATTTTTGTGGCAAGCTTTCATTAAATACCAATTACCTTGATCTTTTGACTTTGACCTTGGATATTTCCGTACTTATGGAAAAACTTAACCTTGGCCTACTTTCATATTTTACAATTGTATTTCCAGTGAGAGTACCCAACTTTTGGTACCAATATATTAAATTTGCATTTAAGAAAGTTTAATTTGCTAAATTACGATGCATACGTGGGCATCAGTGTTTCACAACACACCTTGTTCATTCATGTTATCGTATGCGTGGTTAATATTTAATTATGTAATTTACTGAATTTCTATTTTTTATCAAAAGGACAAACCACTCTAATTGCACTAAACTATATTAGTTTAAATTTTTTAGTGACTCATGCTAAGAGCTTCATGAAATGTGAGAAAGCCAAAAGTACTTAGTATCCCTAACTCTTTACTTCGGGACTAATTGGAGCTGAGATATTCTTCAAAATCGCCTGTCAGTTTTGAATACTTTTAATATTCCACAGAGCCAAAACGAATTTGAAGTACTCTATATATATTGGGTTTGGAAACTTCGTAAAAATCCTTACAAACAAAGATACATCGCGGGTTCCAGTAAATGTTCAGCCAAGCCTCTTTTGTTCTCCTCAATAAG
>NW_026928302.1:22500-32608 GCF_032062105.1 Saccostrea cuccullata | reverse complement strand
TTTTTGTAGAATCACCTTATATATTACGAAAATAAATATAGAAACCTACATCGACATCTTTATTTCACTTGGTCACAGAAGCAAAGGTGTTCAAAATGTCAAGCTTAATCTATTGAGATCGTCATCCGGTGAACTCACATCCGGTCAAACCGGAAGTCGTTAGAAATTTTAATATTTTTGCCGTTCTTGACATGTTTTTGGCTAACATATATCACAGGAAGCATACAACTTAATTTTCCGCCCCTCGACATCACTTCCGGTCAAACCGGATGTAGCCAAAAATAGCCTATTTTTGAAGGTTTTGACGCAAAAATGAAATTAAAATGTCACTGGAGACGACTTAGCTCATTGCTTTCCTTTGTTGACGTCACTTACGGTCAAAACAGGACGGAAGACCTACTTGTTCCTTGCAACGGGCTTTGCTCTAGTTTTATTATTATTATTATTATTTGTGGCAAAGCCTTCACAAAAAAATTATGATTTTTAACTCTGTACAAAGTATATGACAAGCACACTACTTGTAGCAAGAACTATATTTGATCCCCAGGCCTTGTTTGTCCCTATCTAAAAATTCATTTGTGATAACAATTGAAGAAGAGAAGAATGGTTATCATATTTAATATGTGCAATACCAGCGATAAGACGCTTTTAATGTACTATTGAGGCGACAAGGGTTTTTATTATTGCAGCCCATTGTTAAACGAGCTTTGGGGGTCAAAATCTGAATTTCAATGTTAATACCAACCCATTTTCCTTTGAATTGAGTGGTTATTAGTGTATACAAAACGTATCTTTTAGTTGCTTCCACAAACCTTTTGAGAGAGGGAGAGAAGGTGTTCTTAACAAACATGGTCGCTATGAAGCGTGACAATTAGGGACAATTACTTGATGATCAATATAAGAAGATTTCACTGGAGTTTTTTTCCGGATGATATGTAATTTTGTGAATTTTTTGTTGTGTATTCAAAAATAAAATAAATTGTAATGCACTTACGATTTTTATATTCACCCACCATGCAATTCTAATTTCTGTGACCTACGAGGAATTTAACCTTTAAGATATTTTGTCCATTTTTCTTGTTTTTTGTTTTTGTGTCTTTTTACTCAAGGATCTATGCACATATACATGTATTAGTTTACACCCTTGTTCCTTTTCTAATAAAATGCCTTAACAAGGCAAATGCATTAATTACTGTTTCAAGACGACTTTTCGGCGTTTACTTTGACTTTGGACTTCCTGACCTTGACCTTTAAGTTTAACCTACAGTTTTTTTAATATCTTCTACATCAGATTCTCTTGAATGAGAAAAACATGGCTTTTCCTACCTTTGGCCACAGTCGCCCGCGTGGTATAGTGGTTAGAACATTTGCACAAGAGTTTAAATGCTGAGAACGGGTCCAAATGTTGCAGCCCTCTTCTTGCAAGTAGTTATATATATCAATATGAGTGAAAAATTCTCTCAGAGACTTTAAATAACAAACAAACTTTTCAGAAAGGCATATCATGGTTTACTTCTTGATCTTGCCTTAAAAATTTCAGCTACTACTAAAAAAAAAAGTTATAAAAACGAGACAAAGCTTTTTTTTTAAAGTACATGTTCATTACTTGTTGACAGACTGTTCCTATTGTTAACTGATATTTTTATCATGACCTTGATCTTGGAGTAAAATGCCGCTTTGAAAGGCTCTCTTTTTTATTTATAATTCAATAATTCATATCTTTAAGTGGCACTTCAAATATCAAATTAGGAAAGAGTAATCAAACTATTAGAAAAAAATAAAAATTTCCTTTTAAATGAACGCCCTATATTTTTTACACCTTTTGTTCAACAACAACTTAAATATTCCATTTCGTTTGTTTTGTAAGATTATGCTGTACAGTCATTTTAAATACTCAGTAATGCTATATTAGAATGTTTCTCACACCAATGCTTTTAAATTCGATGACAAGATGTATTAATAAATTATTGATTTTATTAAAACACTATGTATCAAAATCGACATTCAATACCATCAGTCTTTACAACATTTTATTATTTTTTTAATCACATGATGCATGAAAATTAAAGAACAAATTCACTCAGAGATACTGTAATTTTATATTTTTTAAAATTTATGCTTAGGCGCAGTCTATATTCAAGAAAACTCAGACAGAGATGTTTACTACTTCATATATATATACAACATATCAAATCAATGTACACTGTAAGCATAGAGAGCTTATTACAAATATTATAAGAGAAAACCGGAGAAAGTGGTTATTGGGCCATTACTGTAATAACCTGTACCAGAGTAATGTTTGATCCACACTGCGTCACCCTTCTGAATATTCAGCACCACCAGATTGGGACCCGCGTCGTGAGAATCACCGGAATAATAGGACATAGTTCTGGCTTTTGTAGATCCATTCAGCACAATGTCTACATAAATATTATTTCCATTATCCTGAACATTTACAAAGAAGACGTACATCCCGGCGATGGGAGCAGTAAATATTCCGTTACTTGGATTGTATCCATTTCCTTCATTGGTGATAACCGAAGGAAATACCAGTGTTCCACTGTTCCATGAAGAGCTGTATGAGGTCACTGAGGCAGAAAATCCCACTCTTTTTGTCTTACCTACAAGCATAATTTCGTTTTCAATTTATCATATTGAAAAAGGAGATGTGCATGGGGAATAATTATGCATGAATGATAAATCAAAACTTGAAGTCCTAGGTTTTACTTTCAATTAAAATCTAAATAATGCATAATACCAAAAAAAACACTACATGTTTTTGCAGACATCAAAATGAAGATTAAAAACGAAAAGAGATTTTGAAGATCTAGATCGCAAAGAACGACCTCGACTTTAAGTGTTAACATCTCTTATTGTTCTTTTATTTATTTAAGTTATTACCTAAAATGTTATTCGTCACATTCATTCGGAACACCTCGAGAGCGGACACAGTTGAAGACAGCTGCAGTTGCTCATACTTAGATTGTTTCAGTTCCGCCATCAGACCCTCTAATGTTTTACTGATGTTCACTGAAATCAAAATATAAGAAGAAAAAATTGTTTTCGAAATATAAAAATATATCGTGTAAGTTTTCAGATGATTTACTTTGCAAATTTTCTATGCGGTATATATAAAATTATTTTATCACCACTAGATCTAATGAATGTCGATTAAATAGAAGTAATTTTTGTAAGTGGTTTAATTTTCGTAGATTTCAAGGTTTGGAGAGACCCTCGGATTTATGACCACCACGAAATGTAAAATTTAATATGCATTACTGCTAAACAGTTTCCAACCACGAAATTAAATTCCCACGACCAAAATTTTTCCTCAAACTTCAAAATTTGATCCCATGAAAATATTTAATAGCAAGCTTAAAAGAAGCTTTTTTTCAATACAGATTTTTTTTAATATCAAAACAAACCATTTAAGTAGACATTTTATATCAAATACTCAGTAAGCTTGCCTTTAAATATTAGTAAATTTTCATGATATTATAATTATAATGAATAATTGTTTAAGCTATTTCTGAGGAGAAAAAAACTGCATATACATATTGCCTTGTGACTTAAGTAACATATTTATGAGTAATTTGAATGAATTAACTGCAGATTTGTAAAACCCTATGAACGTCTTACATCAAAATATTGACAGATTCTGCATTTATTGATATATACATTTACTAATAAAAGTTTTCGCTCAGTGATAATCGAATTGTTCAAAAATAATGTACTCAATAGGAAATCCGTTTCTGAAACTGAAACACTGAAGGAACATCATTCTCAAGAAACCATATTCCTGTAAAATGTGCCCTATGTGCAATTCCTTCGACCAGTAAGATGCAATACTCTTTATAAGAGCTCATACAAAGTAACAAAAATAATGAACTTACCAGATATAGAATCTTGTATGATATTTTGTGAGTTTTCGAAGTCAGACACTGATTTTGATATTGTGTAATTTGTTGTCAGTATATCATTGTTCAAGTTCTCCACAGAAGTGTTCAGTCTCAAAGATATTTGTTCATATTTCTCCTGCATCATTTCAGGAAATTTCTTGTCAAATTCCAAAGTGTGTTTATTTAAGTCCAGAAGAGTCACTGACAGATACCGAATTTCTACTTTAAGATCCGCCAGGACTGCACTTGTGTTTGTCTCAAAGCGTTCTCTTTTCTCCTCCAACTCTTCCATAACCTGTTGAATGTGTTCGTCGACTTTAGTGAAATTTTCTGTAACAGCTCTGAAAGTTTCCTCATATTGCCTGTTTTCAAGCTCAAGTCTTTGGTTTTCTGTTTTCAGTTTTTCAACCTCCTGTTTTAAGGTGGCCACTTCTACATCTGTTTTCTGCTGGGATGTTTCCAATGTCTCCATACTTTTCTTCAGATCCAGCATGTCCTTCATTAAAGCATGTACGTTTTTCACCAATGACATTCTGATGATTGTTTCTTGGTTCAGTAACTGTCGGAAGACGTCAGTATTTTTGGATTCCGGATCATTGATGTCCAATAGAGATGAACTGTTGCCACTGCTGTCCGTGAATATGGACAATCCATTTATTTGAATGAGAAAAGCAAACAATAACGTAAACAGCAGTGCTTGCTTCATCTTGAAAATCAGAGAAGTGATAGCGTTCCAAGAGAATATTGAGCCTTATATACATTTGCATATAAACTTTGACCTTGTCTATTGCATGACACATGCGCAAATCGTTAAATTCGATAAAACATGAGTTGGCAAATATTCAAACTGTTTTCGACTCTTATTGACGTAAGTTAACTTACTCTTTAATGTTTTTGCTCTTTTTTATCATAAAGTCAAGATGAAGAATATCGAAATGTACGTTTATGTCAGTAGAAAAAGCATCCATTACGACTTTTTTCTTAACTATTAAATATGATTATATTTTCATCGATTTAAAAATAAAACATTTCATTTTATTTGGGGTGATGATGGATGTATTTTCATTTTATAGAAAAAAGAAAGTTTATCTCTAAATTAATGACTGATTTTTTTTATTCATTGCTTAAGCCTTAGTACCTTTATTATTTGAAAAACGTCTACTTCCAGGTCCAAGTGTTTAGGAACAAAAATAATGCCTTAAAATGTGCTCACAATACATTTCTTTAAAAAGGCCTTGATAATTTTGTTAAATGTTATTTTGCAGTCTCTTTTCAAGCCTTCTATATAAACCGACATGTATTCTTCCTGCAGAAAAAGCAGTTGATTACTTATAGTCGACAACATTCATTTTAGGATTCATAATATTCTAGTAATTTTGCCTTTGTTCATGATTTGTTCTTTACAAATATTCCATTTATAATTCCCTTCAACACCTTCCATCTGCTAACACCATTCTGTTTGCTTTGAGCTTAAAAAATATTTCAAAATTAAGTTATAAAGTGGACATTCAGACAGTGCAGGGTGGAGACAATTCATTTTGTAAATAATGGCCTTACAAATTAATATGTAGGAAGTCAGTCGTCATTTGTTTTCATCATTGATTCTATTTCCTGACAAGGTCAATGTATCGACCACAGAATTTGCAAAATGAAGACTTTAAACGTTGATATCCTTGTTACATCAACTTGTTTGTCATCTTAAAATACACGTATTGATATGTTTACATACTCGTAGGTGAGCCACAAGGAGTCTATGATTACCTACCATAAACTTCTTTCAACAAATCTTGATGAAGTTAAGTTATCTATCCTCTTCTCGTTCAGGATTATCTCGTATGTAATGAAGAAAGCAAGACATAAACCTAGAAGGGCCTCTCTTAACATGTCGATAATGGAATAGAATTTCAAGTTTGGTCAGGTTTTTGACTGTGGGACATTTAAATATCCAAAATATTTACATCAAACAAACAGGATCCCAGATTATTCTGGACTTTAAAGGGGGCCGACTATAGTTTCCATTGCGCAATATTTCGCGCATCATAGTAAAATGAAGCGTATTTACGGTTGTAATGCAACTTTTTTTCGCTTGATTATTAAAATTAAACAAAATTAAGAAAATATAGGTATAAAAATATAAATACAATTTGATATAACTGATTTTGTAACCGGTTTTACAATTGATAGGTAGGTTGACGTCGTTACAGTGTTTTATTTGACGTTATGATAATCGGTAGCTCTTATAGAAAGGGGTATAAAAATATTATTAAAAAGAAAGTAAAAA
Source organism: Saccostrea cuccullata (assembly GCF_032062105.1). Taxonomy (NCBI): domain Eukaryota; kingdom Metazoa; phylum Mollusca; class Bivalvia; order Ostreida; family Ostreidae; genus Saccostrea; species Saccostrea cuccullata. The sequence continues at coordinate 26,428 of NW_026928302.1, read as the reverse complement.
ACATACGCTCTTGAAATTTAAAACATAGAAATTTGAAAATATCTCCAATATTTTCATTATGTTTTCATGTGAATCCATTGTGTGCGTCATATTTTGTAATACTCTACAAAATAGTAAAATTTGCTAATTTTGTTGCATTTTGAGATGTCCCCTCTGGTAACAAGAATTTTGTGTTTCTTACATATATTGTATAATATAGTATTACTCATCAAATATTATAGTTTGAACAAAATGTCTATTGTAGTATTTGTATAATTTGCTTTAAAGTGCTAAAAATTTACATTCTCCTATAAAATCCTATAGTAAATGTACCTGTATTTTGAGACGGTCCCTCAAAAATACGTGGACGGTAGATTTCCCCTAAACTCTGCAAGTACACTGAAGTTAATGTAAGTTATATATGGTATTAAAATCAACATTTTCGCTATTGTAGTTTTCACACAATAAAACTATGGTCGGCCCCCTTAAAAAGATTTAGACGGATTCTATAACATTCTTTATAAAGAACTGTTTCTTTAACTGTTAACTTCTTTTTTTCTTTTGAATACTTTTTCAAAGTCAAAATTGGCTAAGTCCTGTATTTCTAACACTACCTCTGTCCCCCAAACTCAAAAATTGCAAATAACCAGTATCTATTACTAGTTGTTAACACAGTCAATAATCTCAATAACAAATTAGAGGACAACGAAAGTATTCGAAGTGCTGACCTAACATTTTAAGTTATAAAGAACAAATACATTCAATAAATAATTTCTTTAATTCATGGTTAATGAGGCATATTTCAGTTTGATGTTTAAAGCAAAGCATCAAGGATATGATGTACCTTCAAAACAAAAATTCACATAAAATAATTTCTATGGAGTAAGACCACCACTCGCTTTAATTAATGAAAGGCACCCTTTTTTCATGGACACAATGTACCCCTGAATAGGAGCTTGACCCATCTGCTGCCACACTGCAAGGATTTTTCTAAACCGTTAAAATTATGTGGAGGGGGGTGACATTCCTTTTAAAAATCCCAAATGTGTTCAACTGGATTCAGATCAGGGGTTTGGCAGGCCAGAGGATCACAAATCATTTTGGTCCATATCCTTGGGCGTTTCGCACGTAAGGATGCTTCAGAGTGTTTAAGAAACTATTGGAATGGCATGATGAGCACCATTATGCTTCCATTTTCTTACCATTGAAGTTGTTGCTCTAAAGTATTTCAGGACCATGTAATAATCTCTTAACGTGGTTGTGACGCGAAACCTTGGCCTTGAATATCCAAATCACTGCCGGTTTGATTAAATTTTGTTCAAATCTTTCAAATCGAGATAAGTTTGCAATGAAAATGACGCAAAACCTATTGAAAAATATTTTAAGGGGGCCGACTATAGTTTTATTGTGTGAAAACTACAATAGCGAAACTCTTCAAGTGTATACCATATATAACTTACATTAACTTCAGTGTACATGCAGAGTTTGGGGGAAATCTACCGTCCAGGTATTTCTGAGGGACTGTCTCAAAATACTGGTACATTTACTATAGGATTATATAGGAAAATGCCAATTTTTAGCACTTTAAAGCAAATTATACAAATACTACAATAGACATTTTGTTCAAACTATAATATTTGATGAGTAATAATATATTATACAATATATGTAAGAAACACAAAATTCTACCGTCTTGTTACCAGAGGGGGCATCTCAAAATGCAAAAAAATTAGCAAATTTTACTTTTTTTATAGAGTATTACAAAATATGACGTACACAATGGATTCACATGAAAACATAATAAAAATATTGGAAATATTCTCAAATTTCTATGTTTTAAATTTCAAGAGCGTATGTTTATTACTTTTTCTTTAATAATATTTTTATTACCCCTTTCTTTAAGAGCTACAGATTATCATAACGTCAAAAACACACTGCAACGACGTCAACCTACCTATCAATTGCAAAATCGGTTAAAAAATCAGTTATGTCAAATTGTAATTACATTTTTATACCTATAATTTCTTAATTTTGTTTAATTTTAATAATTAAGCGAAAAAAGTTGCATTAAAACAGTAAATACGCTTAATTTTACTCTGATGCGCGAAATATTGCGCAATGGAAACTATAGTCGGCCCCCTTAAATGGGTTTTTACCGTATACTGGTTGTTAATTTTTTTTTAAAGTAATATCAAGGAAAAAATAAACACTGAAAAAAAGTGAGTAAAACGTGTTGTAAGGATGATCCAGATAGCATCATTCCAATGGCTGTCCCTCCTTCCTCAATGGTCAGTTTGCCCATGTTTTGTGCTTTTATAGTTAAACTAGTTTTACCAAATTGATAATGCACAAAAAGATTGTGATTCTAATCAGATTTTAGATTTTTAGGTCGATCACTGTTCGTTATCTTTACCTTTTACATTACTAGGTATAAAAGTATGGGGAAAATGTAAATTCGTTTTTGGTTGTTTTTTTTTCTGGAAAATATATTCGTTATTGAATATATTAGGAAAAGTTCATGAAAATACACCCTGTGGTATTTCTTCTGTAAAACAAAAATTGAATTTATCCATCATTTTTCTCAAAAGGGACAGTTACTAGCAATGGCAATATTAAAACTATTAGATAACTAACAGTGATCAATCTCTATTTTATAAAAAATACTGAATTGTGAACAGAGTAGAAAATACATTCCCCGAGAAACTTTGGTCGAAGAATAAGGTACCTTTGAGCAGTTAGCATATCTCCTGTCGACCGGTCAAACTCGCCTGAACTCTTTTGTATTGATAAGGTATGACCAAGTTATCTGTAATCAAATCTAAACTTATTCTTAATTAGATTGAAAAATTTACAAATAAACCCCAAAAAGCTGCATCAAAGTTCATACATACTTCTCTATTAATATTAGAATGTAAATATGATTGAATGGTTGATATAATGACCTTGTCAGCAAATACAATGTATCATTGAGTCAAATGCTGACTAACGTTTTTCATACCAATTGTTAGTCCATTATTATTACAGTGGACATTCAGATATCCGGACGCCAGATATCCGGATGCTTCAGTATCCGGACGATTTTTCCTCGGAACGAAATTTTAAAATGTTATTCTGTCTTGTTTTACTGTTGATTCAGATATCCGGATGCTTCACATATCCGGACAAATTGACTGGGAACCAAAGCGTCCTGATAAATGAGAGTCCACTGTATTTTATACACTGAATTGACGACGGATTTTTCCGTTATTTCCTGTTCATGACAAGGAGCACACGGCGGGTGTGACCTGTCAGCAGGAAATGCTCACTCCTCCATGGCACCTGATCCCACCTCTAATGTTTCGGAGGTCCGTGTTTGCTCTGTTCCTATTTTGTATTATTTTATGGACTTTGAGATTGAATTTTGTTTGTTATCTCCAAATTCTTTTGTTTTCGATAAAAAGCAGTGACTTAAGCAAAACAGAGATATGATGGCGGTTATGGTTGGAAGTTACAGACAATTATTAATAAAAGGGACAACAATCATCTTTTTTTCATTTGATAAAAGGCAATTACCATTTATTCAACTGAAACATGATTTAAATTATTGTGAAGAAATAAACTGTGGTATCTATATAAACGACAAAATGAATTGAATGTAGACTACGCGGATCTGGACTAATTTATATTAGGGAAACCAAAGGTTTACTCAACAAGAGAATTTAAGGCTATATGTTTGAATTGAGCTAGCGTGTTCTAAAGAATACATGTGTCGCCTGCTTGTAGCTTCTTTAAAGATGTATCGAAATCTAAGAGTGGTCAGCTACTTGTATGCTACTAGTACTAAAAGAGATAATCTATGACAAATTCTGAACTTAGACTTACTTATCTCTCAAACAGTTGCTAAATGATCATGAATACAGCATTCGTCAATGCTTTGTTCTTATACATTCTTTCCTACTCTATTTGTTCA
>NW_026928302.1:0-20000 GCF_032062105.1 Saccostrea cuccullata | reverse complement strand
ATTTAAAAAAAGGTAAAAAAGAAAACACAAAAATCCTCAGTTGTGTTTTCTTTTTTACCTTTTTTTTAAATATTGTTATCCGATTATTATCCGGCATAATTTAAATTTTGGATATATATATATATATATATATATATATATATATATATATATATATATATATATATATATATATATATATATATATATATATATATATATATATATATATATATATATATATATATATATATATATATATATATAACCTAGTATTTCAATTACAGCGATAAATGAATGTATTTATTTTTCAGGACGATGGAAGGTAGCAATATTTTCTAGAGGAAACTTATCACGTGAAACAAGATCTGAAAAAAATTCAAAGTCTTTTTTACAGTCAACTTTATATAACTTTTGTAATACATTGGCCAGCAAATCGTTTTGATAGTTGTCTTGTTGAAGAAATATTACATAGATAAAATTACAAATTGTAAATGTACTTTATTTCCCCATCAATGTATTGGCACGGTTCCAAAAAAAAGTGAAAGTTTCTATAAAGTTCAAATTGTGAAAGTTTTCGATAAAGTTTTTCAAATTGTCCAAGTTTTTGATAAATTTTTTCAAAGTGTCAAAGTTTTCGATTAAGCTTTCCAAAGTGTTAAATATCTTGATAAAGTTTTTCATAGTGTCAAAGTTTTCGATAAAGTTTTTCAAAGTTTCAAAGTTTTTGATAATTAAAGTTTTTGAAATTTACTGTCAAAGTTTTCGATAATATTTTTGAAAGTGTCAAAGTTTTCGATAATATTTTTAATGTCAAAGTTTTCGATAAACCTTTTCACAGAGTCAAAGTTTTTGAAAGTATCACCAAGTTTTCAATAGAGTTTTTCAAAGTGTCCAAGTTTTCGATTAAGTTTTTCAAAGTATCGGAGTTTTAGCCAAAGTTTTTCAAATTGTCAAAATTTCGATAAAGTTTTTCAAAGTTTCAAAGTTATCACTATAGTAAATCAAAGGTTTCAAAGTGCCAAAGTTATAATTATAGTTAACTATAGTTAACCATAGTTAACTATAGTATTTTTTGATAGGGCAGGCGGGACAAACAGCTAGACAGAAGTAGGGCTTGGAGTACGTGGATTAGCGGAATCAAAACATGTAAATATAAGGAATAACTGTCAGATTTTTCAATTTCATGACGATGATCAATCGATTGGCTTGCGTAATAATTTTATGTATTATCACGCAAGCCAATCGATTGATCACATCATGAAATCGAAAAATAAGACAGTTATTCCTTAAATATATTATCAACGGAGCGAGATGACTGAGAGTGTAGCTTATGCACAGATGGTGATGCAGTTTTTGTAAGTATTCTCTCATACTTCGGAGAATAATTGTTGACAGCATGACCATAGGCTTCACTAAATGTCCAATCATTCTCTAATAATGCACACTGGGGACGTTTTGCAGTGTTTCTGTTTGGGGTATCAACATGTGATTTTTGGATTTAAATTGGGTAGAAAATTTTCTTCTTTTTGGAGTTGGGTAAGGGGATGTACGTTTTTTTCTTTTAGTCGTTCTATAGTCAAGTTTTGCTTTTTCTTAACCATTTGATATTCTGTGATAAACAGAAAGCAATGAGTAATTTAAATACCCTAATTTGAAACGTGTCCTAGTAAAGAAATCCAACATATTGGTCTAATAATACGATTGTTAAAGAATAGTTGCATCGCACGTTACTGATGATGGGAATCGTTGCATCATACGTTACTTTTAAAAACCCATGTTAAAAGCGATTAAATAAATATTTTCATCACAATTCTAGAGTTAAATGGAACAACAACGAATTTTCATTATGGTAAACTTGAAGCTGATCTTGTAACTTGATTGGGAAAAAAGTTTTATGAATAAATCGAACTTTTAAGCCTCTTGATTATGAAAGTGCAAAGTGTTTAAAAAACGGCGCATCACTGGACATTGTCCGTTATGTCAACAGATGCTTGTGTCATTCCTATAATGCAACGGCTATTTTGCGTTTAAGGCATACAAATACGACATTAACTTACCTTGGTCAAATTTCCATGTAAAAACTCCATAAGGAATCGTTTCATCATACGTTACGGAATAATTGCATCATAGTAACGCTATGGCACGGTGGAACTGTTCAACCTTTTATTCAAGGCAGGTGTGGTAGATAGAGGATTCTCACTCCTCCGTGGCAAATGATTTCTCCTGTGATGTTTTCAGGGTTCCGTGTTTGCTCTGCTCTTCATTTTTTATTCAGTTGGACATTTGAGCATGATTACTATTAGTTATTTCCACATTTCATTCAAAGAGTTAATCTCTCTACCAGTATGAGATCCTTTTGAGCAAAAGCTCATTTTGACTGTAGGAGAGATATCTCTTGTACAAAAATATCTCTTACACTCGTATCTTTTTTACAGTTGAGAGATATTTCTTGGTAAAGAGATATAACATGCAGGCAAGAATTAAGAGATCGTAGCACACGTATTTTAGTAAAAACAAGCTCTCGGTCTGAAGCTTGAAAAATAGCAAACAAACAATCGACGTCTTCAATCCGCGTAAATAGTCTAACCATTTGGGGGGGGGGGTCATTCCTATCCATGTAGTTACCTTTATTGCTTGTATAACGAAACAAAGGAGTGAAATATACATGAAGATTGGAAGAAAACTGATATTTAGTAAAAATTATCTGGAGAACATTTTATTTACTGTAAGAGGCCTCATCTACTAAGTTCAAAGATAACTAATTATCGATTTAAAAAATTGATTTCAGAAAACTTAAATCAGGAAACTATTCCAGTTTAATTCACTTACCAAGTACAAGACTTGAAACATTCGACAATGATGCCTGAATAATGGCGACTAATGAAGATAAATTTCCTTCTTTTGCCTTTGTGTCCTGTAATTCAACCTCAAGCCGTTCGTTTTCTGTTTTGAGACGCTCTATCGTCGCTTCCAATTTCAAAACTTTGTCTTTAACGTTTCCCATTGCTGTTCCTATAGACTCTCTAAATGTCGCCATATCTTTCTTCAGTGACTGGACATTATTCGCTAAATTCATTCGGATAATGGTTTCTTGGTTAAGAAGCTGGCGAAAAATATCTGTATTTTTAGGTTCATTATCGGACACAAAATCTCGAGACCAATTTCCATTATCTTGATCCGACAAGAATGAGAGAGCAATGGAAATTCGACTCAAAATACAAAGCACGCAAATTCTAAGGAAATAATTCATATTTTCAAGCTTCTGTCTTGTATCCTGTAGGATAAATGTGGTCTACAAGAAAGGAGCAAATACAATGTCTTATATGTCTATCCCTGGAGTTCTACTTAATTTGTTGTCCAACAATTGAATAAATACGATTGGTTAAATAAAATATTGTCTATCCAATGGTTTAATTCGGAGGCTGCTACTTTTGTGTACATGTAAACCATGTGTTCTTGATTTAATGCATCCTAACACCCCCAGTTCCTTGAGTTTTCTATTTTCAAATATACCAATTCGTTACAAATCAAAGGATCTTAAACATAAATGAATGTTTTAATCACTGGATTGAAGTTGTATTTTGGGTAAACTATGCAGTGCAAAGAGACCACCTATTCATTTTTATTGTTTTCAACGGTAATTTATTTGCTACTTTATTTGTTGTTTTAGGTCACCTTTCATTTAGAGGACCTATTGCTATCTGTTTACGTCCTTCATCGTGCATCGCCTTTCACGATTGAACATTGGAACTCGTAAATTTACTCACTTTGTTATTGGTCATTTGGAAAAATTATTTCCTTAAATATAAGCACAAGTATTCTGAAGTTGATATTAAAATGATGCTTGAGTTTCTGATTGACAATATCTATATATGATTTTCAGACTAGGTCTTCCAACAATCTATTGGAATTCTCATTGGTACCGAGTGCACACACTTATAAGCAGACCTACCGTATTTCTGTTTATGGCTAACGAATCAGTTAATCAAAATTGTATACGTGGTAAGAAAAAAAAAACACTTGCTGTTGTCTTCAACTCAACATTTATCAAAGACGCATCGTTATTTAATTAACAATTATTATTTCCATTCCCATGTCGACACGATATATAGACCGGTGAGATCGAAATAAACTATACCAAAAATTCCGACACATCTATTTCCTGTCGGGTTATCTTATCAGAAATGCAGCAAATATACATGTACAGGTCTATGTACCTTTATCACCTGCATACCCGGTTTATATGAGTCGATGGATTTTCCGATATTTTCCGATAATGACAAGAAGCACATGGTGGTTGTGATCTATCGGCCGGGGATGCTCTCTACTCCATGGCAGCTGATCAAACCTTTAATGTTTTAGAGTTTCATGTTTGCTCTGCTTTGTAAACATGTTAAATACTGTTTGTTATTATCAATTTATTTCATTTCAGCTTAAATTCTTCTCTGTAACCGCTCATCCAATTTCAGCCAATTTTGGCATAGAGCATTCATTACAGAGAAGGGAACAGCCATTGCTCATTTCATTGCCCCTGCCCCCTTGGGCCTGAGGGGTGAAGCTAAAAGCATCAAACGTTTTGCAATATCAAAATGTTTTTCACTCCCGGACATCCAGCGGTCAGACTGTTGTCATTATTGTAATAAGCATTGAGCCCGCTACCAAAATTGTTATATTCCTGACCCAATGATCAGGGGTTCCTGGGTAAGGGTGGGGTTCTATGGATTATTTAGTGGAAGTTCTTTGAAAAGCTTTTCTCTCCCACTGTATATTTTGCAGACAAAGTACAGTGTATTACATTGGTGCCATAAGAAGGAGTGCTCCTTCTAGATAGTGAAATTCGATCATGTTCTCTGGGTCAGGGGCTCTGGTGTTAGGACTGGACTCCATTGATAACAATTGAAAATTAATTAATTATGCCTAATTGAAACTAGTTTTAATTGTAACGGGGACCGTTACAGATGTTTCCCAAACGCTCCCCAACTCCATTTTTGTGCCAATTTCCTCTCAGACTTTTTTAATATGCTCAGTATCACAGGATCTCATAAAAAGAATTGTGAAAGCTACCATGATATCAACTACATGTATATGTGATTAACGCATTGTAGACCCATGACCAATCATGGATTTGCTATTCTTGAGAGGATGATTTTTAAAAAAAATTCTATATATTTTTATGTAAAACTTTGGTCTGCCATTGTGGTCCCGCCCTACCCCCTGGGGTCATGACTTGAACAAACTTGAATCTACACAACCAAAGGATGCTTCCATATGAATATGATCAATTCTGGCTTTGCTATTCTTGGAAGATTTTTTTTTTAAAAATCCTATAAATTTCAATGTAAAACATTGGTCGGCTTTTTTGGCCCTGCCATACCCCCGTGGGTCTTGATTTGAACAAAATGGAATCTACACTACCTGAAGATGTTTCCATAATATAAATATGATGAATTAAAGCTTTGTTATTCTTGAGAAGAAGATTTTTAAAGAATTTTCAGCTCATCTGAGCCGAAGGTTCAAGTGAGGTTTTCTGATCAAAATTTGTCCGTTGTCTTTCGTTGTCGTTTTAACCCTTCACATTTTCATCTTCTTCTCAAGAACCACTGGGACAATTTCAACCAAACTTGCCATAAAGTATCCTAAGGTAAAGGGAATTCAATTTTGTTAAAATGAAGGGCAACACCCTCTTCCAAGGGGAGATAATTATGAATTAGTGAAAAATTAATGGTATTTTTAAACAATCTTCTTCTCCAGAACCACGGGGCCCAGAAAGATGAAACTCATGTGGAAGCATTCTCAGGTAGTGTAGATTCAAGTCTGTTCAAATTATGAACCCCCGGGGGTAGGGTGGGGCCACATTGGTAGATCAAAGTTTTACATAGGAGTATAAATTATACATGTAGGGAAAATCCTTAACAAATCTTTCTAAGAACCACTGGGCCCAGAAAGATGAAACTCATGTGCAAGCATCCTCAGATAGTGTAGATTCAAGTTTGTTCAAATCATGACCCCCGGGGATAGTGTGGGGCCAAAATGGCTGATCAAAGTTTTACATAGGACTAGATGGGGAAATCTTTTAAAATCCTCTTCTCAAATACTTCAAAGCCAGCATCCTCAGGGGGTGTAGACTCTAGTTTGTTCAAATCATAACCCCCGGGGATAGGATGAGGCCACAATGGGGGATCCAAGTTTAAATTTACACTAAAATATATTTTTAAAAATCTTCCTCTCAAGAATAACAAAGCCATGATTAGTGATACTAGTATTTATATGGAATTTTTAGCATTTTTAGGTAGTGTAGAATTAAATTTGTACAAATCATAACCCCAAGGGTAGGGTTCGACCGCAATGATAGATCAAAGTTTTACATAAAAAAAAATAAAGGGAAAAATCCCAAGAACAGAAAAGTTATCTTTTGTCATATTGACATGTATGCATCCTCATGTATTAAAGATATAAATTTATTCAAATCATGGCCCTTTGGGCAAGAAGGGAAACAATGAGGAATGAAATTCAAATTATTGTGAAGTTATATATATAGGAAGAAAATGATTTTAAAAAATCTTTTTATCAAGAACAGCAAAGTCATATGCTGTATTAATATGAAAACATTCCCAAGTAGTATTAAAATTCAAGCCCCCCCACCCCCCACCCCCCCCCCCTGTCAGTAAACTTTTCGGGTCTTATCTGATTTGTGCTTTTCCCTAGCCGATTTGCTTAGGTGTGAGCGATGTTGTCCCTGGGCCTCTTGTCCAAAATATTTCTTCGTAAAACTTTGGTCGGCCATTTTGGCCCCGCCCTACCCCCGGCGGTCATGATATGAACAAAATGGAATCTACACTACCCGAGCATGCTTCCATATAAATATAATGAATTATGGCTTTGTCATTCTTGAGAAGAAGATTTCTAAAGAATTTTCCTACATTTTTCAATGTAAAACTTTGGTTGGCCATTTTGGTCACGCACAACCTAAGGATGCTTCCCTTTAAGTTTCATCCTTCCTAGCACAGTGGTTCTTGAGAAGAAGATTTTTAAAACATCCCACCAGATTTTACTTAATTCTCAATTATCTCCCCTTGAATGAGGGTGTGGCCCTTCATTTGAACAAACTTGATTCCCCTCACCCAAGGATGTTTTGTGGCACGTTTGGTTGAAATTGGCCAAGCGGTTCTTGAGAAGAAGTCGAAAATATGAAAAGTTTACGGACAGACAGACGGACAGACAGACAGACAGACAGACAGACGCCGGACAAAATGTGATCAGAAAAGCTCACTTGAGCCTTCGGCTCAGGTGAGCTACAATCCATATACTAAGTAACCCCGAATCTTCGATTACGGGGTATAAAAAATATCATATCTGAAGTTTTAATGGAATATTCCCTAAGAAAACGAAAATAAAAGACAAACAACAAACATGTATTTCAATGATGTCCTATTTGGCATTGTGTCAGAAGTTTGATTCTCAGTTATCAATGAATAGAAGAACTTAAAAATCTTTATTGAAAGAAAAAATATAATAATTTTAGCTCTCTAGAGCTAATTGTCGACCAAATCATATAAAAGTCACAAATAGTTTTACAGTTTGGTATTTACAATGCATATCACTTCAGCTTCAAACAACAGAAATTTAGAAAGTTAATAATTACATACTTTTATTAGAAATTACAAGCAAAAGAAAAAAAATTACGACAATACATAAAGCAAACAATGTCGCTGATAAAAGTATTCAAACAGAATCATAAAAAAGATCAACTTCAAAATATGTGTAAAAAGTTTGTCCCACAACAGAAAATTGGTGGTAGGATTTACAATTAAAAAAGTTGTTTAAAATGTTTATGCTAGTCTTAAATTGATAAAAATACGTATTTGTATCAATTAGAAGATTACAATTGTTTATATTTTTCCTAGCATTTTAAAATAGAATCCATGAACTGATCAGTTTTACCCAATCCATTCTACAGATAACATACAATTAAATTTTATATATTTTCATTACTTCTCCCTATACATCTACCCTGTAAATATTTTACTTTCCATATTAAACAGTTAAAAGCAAAATTACTAGTAATTGTCAAACGAATCGTGTAGGTTATCAATGTTAAGTTTCTTCTTAATTGTCGGCTATTTTCATAGATCTGCGACATAGATTATTAATTTTGTAAAGGAACATAGATATGTAATGTTCATAGTATGCACCTTTTTCAGATTTAATTACATGTCTATAAGAAAGCCGGAGAAGGTGGTAATAGGACCATCGTAGTAATAGCCTGAACCATGGTAATGTTTGACCCACACTGCGTCTCTCCTCTGCAAAGTCAGCACCACCATATTTGGACCTGCACTGTAACTACCACTTGAACCATAGGCCATTGTTCTGACTTTTCTTGATCCATTCAACACAATGTCTACATAAATATCTTTTGAACCGTAGGTTTGAACATTCACAAAGAAGACGAACATTCCTCCGATAGGAGCAGTAAATATCCCGTTACTGGGATTGTATCCATTTCCTTCATTTGTGATGACAGAAGAAAAAACCAGTGCTCCACTGTTCCATGATGAGCTGGATGACCTCACTGAAGCGGAGAAAGCTACCTTCTTTGGTTTATCTACAAATATTATTTGGTTAGTATTTTTTTTAAAGTAACATATTGAAGATTAAAGAAGATCCAAGGAATTATGATATATGCATGATAAATCAAAACTTGGACATGTTGAGGTCCTAGATTTTACTTTTTGCAAAAGTTAATGCATAAAACTTTAAATGCCAACTATTAATTTTTGCAGAATGGAATTAGAACATAAAAATATAGGTTATGAAGCTACCAATCGCAGAGTTTTGCCTCGAATAGTGTTACTTCTTACTGTTTTCTTATTTATTTTGAGCTGATACCTAATAGGTTATTCGTCAAATTCATTCGGAACACCTCGAGAGAGGACACAGAAGAAGACAGCTGCAGTTGATCATACTTAGATTGTTTCACCTCCGCCATCATGTCATCTAATGTTTTACTGATGTTCACTGAAATTAAAATGTGAGAAGAATATATTTTTCGTCATATATAAATAAATCAACAATACTACACTGTATTTTTTCCAATAAAATATTTTAAAAGAAAATAATGGCAATAGAATATTTAAGAATGATTAAAATGAAGCTTGAAAGAAATTTTTCGTGCAATACATATGTAATTTTTTTTCTTAATGTGAGACAAGCCTAAAAGCAATATTTTAAAAGTAGACGTTCCCTTAAAATATACTTGAGAATAAAAAATTGTCCTTATATCTGTATAATGATTATCTATTATGTCTGTTTCTGAAGCAAAGATATAGGTGTGCACACATTGCACGACTTAAAGAGGCTGGGGTGGCAGCCATTTTTAGACTATTTTGATCTCCTTTAAAAGAAGAGCTCCATACAAAGATATACAAAAATGATCAAATTTTAAAACTAAAATTTATGAATTTTTTCTTTGCCAAATGATAGTTCACAGCTCAAGATACCGTATCTAAAAATATAAGTTAAATCTGGTGGTTAATTTGGAATTAATTTGTTGACCCCCCCCCCCCCATCCTCCTTAACTGCTGATTTGTAAAACTTTAAGAACGGATTACATCAACACATTCATAGATGATTCTGCATTTGTAAACACTACTAGTTATGTTCCCCAAACGAAGTTGGGGAACATATTGTTTTTACTTTTTTTCTGAATTTTCTTCTCCGGTACTTTTTTTTGTCCGCGAGTGTTCTCGTAAACTACTCATCCGATCTAGGTGAAACCTTTTTAGGGTCACTAGGTATGTTATGTAGATGTGCGGAACGAAGGTCATTTTGCGCGCACGTGCGTGCATGTGCGCATACGTGTAACGCGTGAAATGACCAATATGATAGATACAGCCGTAACCTTTTAAATTTTTGATGAAATGCTTTGAAACTCATAATATAAGGATATAATAATAGTATAGACATGATGACATGGTCAAAATAGCAAGATCTCACGCGCATGAACGTGCGCTTCGTTCCGATTGGTTGAAACAAAAGTCTTTGTATCTTTTTTGTTTTCTGACAAAATCCTTTAAAATTTTGAAAATAGTCATACATTATGAAGATCTACAGCATGATATATAAGAATAATCATGAACGCAAGCACATGCACGTTAGCTGCAATCTGATCGGCTAAAAGTTTAAATGCCTAAAACTTTCTTAGTTCTCAATAATAAAGGGTGAAATTTCGAATATGAATAGATATAATGAATGCCTACATTATTCTACCATCAAAAGTAAATGCAAGTACGTCATGCACATGCGCGCACACACAATGCGTTAAACGACAGTATACTTAAGTCTTTTGATGTTCATGCAGAATTAAGAACTTATAAATGTAAAGACATGTAACATACTGAAGCAGATCTTTTTACCCTTGACCTTGATACTTAGGACAAGGTCACTAGTAACCTGAATAAAATGTTGATATTAGCTAATTACCAAAATGACCTTGACCTATGAACTTGAAATCGACCTTAACCTTTGACCTTAACCCAAGGGTAGAAAGACACCCCCCACCCCCCCTCACACAAAGTAGAGAATCGCTGTAAAGCTCAAATTACACCTCGGACCCCATAACATTTCAAGGAAACTGCAGAAAAGAGCTCGAGGAAAGAGTATTAAAATATTTGATGTGAGTTTCCAAAGAATATAGAAATTATTAATTGAATTAATTACAAATCCTGTCGTGTTTGAAATTAAAGTACAGATGAACAAAGTTGGTATATAAGCCTTCTTTGTTTACATGTATTTATTCGGATGTCGTTAATAGCATTCAATTCTACTGATTTGAAACAATATTTTAATACCAAGCATCCTTTGTTTATTTAAACTTTGAAATTTAATTTATTTATTTTTTAGAATTACGCAATCCCCAGAAATTCAAAATCAATATACATGTACGCTCCTTCGTAAAAAAAAAATATCAGGTATTTGCATTCATGAACAATATTAATATGAAGGTCTTAAAGAATATTGGTCACATTAGCTGATACGAATGTGTTTATAAATATCAATTGTAAATCCTAGAAAGTAGCCTCCTATGCATTGGAAAAAATGAATAGTTCCCGTCAAAATCCTTTACATGTATATATTTATTTACATAGTATATAAAATTTACTAGGCACAGGTACCAGAGTTGTCAAAATTACCAGAGAGGAAATATATTTTAAAAAATCTGAACAGATTAAAGGAAAATCCCTTTTCTATGTATGGAACTAAAATTGAATAAAACCAACTCCGAGCCCGATCTTAAAAACACGGTAGTAGAAAATTAGAATTTTGCTGTTTTATTCATTGTTTTGCTTTGTACTTCTTTTCTTGAAGCCCAATGATATGAAAACACTCAAGAAGGTGAAAAGGCTTCATATTGTTAGCTGAATTAAAATCAAAATTGTAATCTGAACAATTAGTCTCCTTATTATGTTCCCCAAACGGAGTTTGGGAACATATTGTTTTTACTTTTTTTCTGAATTTTCTTCTCCGGTACTTTTTTTGTCCGCGAGTGTTCTCGTAAACTACTCATCTGATCTAGGTGAAACCTTTTTAGGGTCACTAGGTATGTTATGTAGATGTGCGGAACGAAGGTCATTTTGCGCGCACGTGCGTGCATGTGCGCACACGTGTAACGCGTGAAATGACCAATATGATAGATATAGCCGTAACCTTTTAAATTTTTGATGAAATGCTTTGAAACTCATAATATAAGGATATAATAGTAGTATAGACATGATGACATGGTCAAAATAGCAAGATCTCACGCGCATGAACGTGCGCTTCGTTCCGATTGGTTGAAACAAAAGTCTTTATATCTTTTTTGTTTTCTGACAAAATCCTTTCAAATTTTGAAAATAGTCATACATTATGAAGATCTACAGCATGATATATAAGAATAATCATGAACGCAAGCACATGCACGTTAGCTGCAATCTGATCGGCTAAAAGTTTAAATGCCTAAAACTTTCTTAGTTCTCAATAATAAAGGGTGAAATTTCGAATATGAATAGATATAATGAATGCCTACATTATTCTACCATCAAAAGTAAATGCAAGTACGTCATGCACATGCGCGCACACACAATGCGTTAAACGACAGTATACTTAAGTCTTTTGGTGTTCATGCAGAATTAAAAACTTATAAATGTAAAGACATGTAACATACTGAAGCAGATCTTTTTACCCTTGACCTTGATACTTAGGTCAAGGTCACTAGTAACCTGAATAAAATGTTGATATTAGCTAATTACCAAAATGACCTTGACCTATGAACTTGAAATCGACCTTAACCTTTGACCTTAACCCAAGGGTAGAAAGACCCCCCCCCCCTCACACAAAGTAGAGAATCGCTGTAAAGCTCAAATTACACCTCGGACCCACATAACATTTCAAGGAAACTGCAGAAAAGAGCTCGAGGAAAGAGTATTAAAATATTTGATGTGAGTTTCCAAAGAATATAGAAATTATTAATTGAATTAATTACAAATCCTGTCGTGTTTGAAATTAAAGTACAGATGAACAAAGTTGGTATATAAGCCTTCTTTGTTTACATGTATTTATTCGGATGTCGTTGATAGCATTCAATTCTACTGATTTGAAACAATATTTTAATACCAAGCATCCTTTGTTTATTTAAACTTTGAAATTTAATTGATTTTTTTTAAGAATTTTTTGGAATCCCCAGAAATTCAAAATCAATATACATGTACGCTCCTTCGTAAAAAAAAAATATCAGGTATTTGCATTCATGAACAATATTAATATGAAGTCTTAAAGAATATTGGTCACATTAGCTGATACGAATGTCTTTATAAATATCTATTGTAAACCCTAGAAAGTAGCCTCCTATGCATTGGAAAAAATGAATAGTTCCGGTCAAAATCCTTTACATGTATATATTTATTTACATAGCATATAAAATTTACTAAGCACAGGTACCGGAGTTGTCAAAATTACCAGAGAGGAAATATATTTTAAAAAATCTGAACAGATTAATGGAAAATCCCTTTTCTATGTATGGAACTAAAATTGACTAAGTTCATTTTGATTGGTTACCCATCGGCGTGATATCCTTAGTCGACTTTAACACTGCTTTGTCGTCGGAATAAGACCAACTTTGAGCCCGAGGTTAAAATCAGTAGAGAATTTAAATGTGAATAGGTATTTCATAAAATGATATACTTGAAATGTGATAACTTTATATCTGTACTTTTTCTATTATTCGCGGGATAGAAAGATGTGATAATCGCTTAACCAACATGCCATGATCATCTTGCATATGCATGTACATGTACGTGTGCGCCCATGCAAAACGTTAAACGAAATATAGTTGATATCATTGTAACTTTTATATCTTTCAAAGAAATCCTTAAATACTTAGTATATTTATAAAAAGTCTTACAGGAAAAGCTATGGCACGAAAAGGGACATGGAGAGCGTTTGGGGAACATCTGTAACGGTCCCCGTTACAATTAGCCCTAGTTGAATTTGAATTTGTACATTTAATACTAAATATTCTCTGTGATCATCGAACCTAGAATAAAGTTAAAATTTACTTTGAATATTAATATACTTAAATTGTTTTTCTCTTCGTTTTGAAATTTTTTTAAATATATTGTACTTAATAGCAACCCGTTTCTGAATCCTAAAACCTTGAGAGAACATCATTCTCAATAGTTCGTGAAAATGTACTCAATATGCAATTCTTTTGTCCAATAAGATGCAATTCTATATTTTAAGGATTTCCACAAAGCAAAAAAAAAATACTTACCAGATATGGAATTTTGTATCATATTTTGTGAGTTTTCGAGGTCAGACACCGATTGGAGCATTGTTTTATTTGTTGTTATTATATCATTGTTCAGGTTCTCCACAGAAGTGTTCAATCTCAAAGATAATTGTTTAAATTTTTCTTGCATCATTTCAGGAAATTTCTTGTCAATTTCCAAAGTGTGTTTATTTAAGTCCAGAAGGGTCACTGACAGGTACCGAACTTCTACTTTAAGATCCGCCAGGACTGCACTTGTGTTTGTCTCAAAACGTTCTCTTTTCTCCTCCAACTCTTCCATTACCTGTTGAATGTGTTCGTCGACTTTGGTGAAATTTTCTGTAACAGCTCTGAAAGTTTCTTCATAGCGCCTATTTTCAAGCTCAAGTCTTTGGTTTTCTCTTTTCAGTTTATCAACCTCCTGTTTTAAGGTGGCCACTTCTACATCTGTTTTCTGTTGGGATGTTTCCATTGTCGCCATACTTTTTTTCAGATCCAGCATATCCTTCATTAAGGCGTGTACGTTCTTCACCAGTGACATTCTGATGATTGTTTCTTGGTTCAGTAACTGTCGGAACACGTCTGTATTTTTGGATTCCGGATCATTGATGTCCAATAGAGATGAACTGTTGCCACTGCTGTCCGTGAATATGGACAATCCATTTATTTGAATGAGAAAAGCAAACAATAACGTAAACAGCAGTGCTTGCTTCATCTTGAAAATCAGAGAAGTGATAGCGTTCCAAGAGAATATTCAGCCTTATATACATTTGCATATAAACTTTGACCTTTTCTATTGCATGACACATGCGCAAATCGTTAAATTCGTTAAAACATGAGTTGGCAAATATTCAAACTGTTTTCGACTCTTATTGATGTAAGTTAACTTCCTCTTTAATGTTTTTGCTCTTTTTTATTATAAAGTTAAAAGAAATTCTTATAAAAGTAAAATCAAATTGAAGAATATCGAAATGTACGTTTATGTCAGTAGAAAAAGCATCCATCACGACTTTTTTCTTAACTATTAAATATGTTTATATTTTTATCGATTTAAAAAAAAACATTTTATTTTATATGGGGTGAGGATGGATGTATTTTCATTTTATAGAAAAAAGGAAAATAATCCTTAAATATATGACTGGTTTTTTGATTCATTGCATAAGCCTTAGTACCTTTAGCATTTGAAAAACGTCTACTTCCAGGTCAAAGTGGTTAAGGAAAAAACTAATGCCTTAAAATGTGCTCACAATATACTTTTTTAAAAAGGCCTTGATAATTTTGTTAAATGTTATTTTGCAGTCTCTTTTCAAGCCTTCTATATAAACCTACATGTATTCTTCCTGCAGAAAAAGCAGTGAATTACTTATAGTCGACAACATTCATTTTAGGATTCATAACAATCTAGTAATTTCTCCTTTGTTCATGATTTATTCTTTACAAATATTCCTTTTATAATTCCCTTCATTGCCTTCCATCTGCTAACACCATCCTGTTTGCTTTGAGCTTAAAAAAATAATTCAAAATTTCGTTATAAAGTGGACATTCAGACAGAGCAGGGGGGGGGAGACAATTCATTTTGTAAATAATGGCCTTACAGTTAATATGTAAGTAGTCAGTCATCATTTGTTTTCATGATAGATTCTATTTGCTGACAAGGTAAATGTATCGACCACAGAATTTGCAAAATGAAGACTTTAAACGAGACTGCTGATATCCTTGTTTCATCAACTTGTTTGTCAATGACTAACTCCGTTATAAAAGATTGCTCATATTTACAGCATTTTCTTGCGTATCGATCAACCGAAAGACACGGATCCCATATGTATGTAATAAGGATATATTGCTACATAAGTAAGGGAATCTGACGACTGAAAAGTAAGTCATCACGTTTATTATAAGGCGTTATTGTTAGCTAATCAGTAACTTCTTTTCATAATAAAATATCCAAATAAAAACAACTCAATTTTGCTTCATATGAATACAAAAATAGGTCTAGATCTACTAACAATTCAGCGTAATTGATATTCATGGTAATTTCAATAGATCTCTAGAAGATCTGATCTCCAAAAACTACCTAGACATTGACAATCAGAAACTCAAGCAATTTTTAACGTCAGCTCCAGAGTACTTGGTGTGTACAATCAGAGTGACCTTCAACAAAATAATTTTGCAAATAACACTGACAATGTCATTATATTTACGAGATCATTTTTATTGAAGAGGATGTAATCGAAAACAATCTGTCAAACAGATCGTTACGTGCATGTATTCAGGTACATGTTTGTATATTACTTTCAGTCTTTGATATCTAACTTTCAAAATTCGTGTTTCCCCCTAATTTCTCCATATAAAGTACAAATATGATCGTTTCTCATGAACTAGCATATTTTGTTGCTGACTTGGTTAAAACTGGGGTTTTTTTTTTTAATGATAGTTCATGATGTGTTGTGGCAAGTAATACAATGTGTTGTAAATAATTTAAATATCAGGTATGAATTTCATTTTTGAAAGTTCATGAGGAACATGTACTACAAAGCGCTTCGTGAAATATGCAGGCGTGAAGCGTCATGTAGTTTATAACCTCTGATTTTTGGAAACGGGAATTTCTT
This sequence comes from Saccostrea cuccullata, assembly GCF_032062105.1. Classification (NCBI taxonomy): domain Eukaryota; kingdom Metazoa; phylum Mollusca; class Bivalvia; order Ostreida; family Ostreidae; genus Saccostrea; species Saccostrea cuccullata. The sequence goes on along the minus strand of NW_026928302.1, from coordinate 3,605 downwards.
AATTGACGAGCGAGTATCTAGTTTATCATCATTTATGCACACGTTTTGTACAATATGCTTCGTCGCCAACCGAATTAACAAACCAAGGCTAAATGGCATTCAAAATCTATACACGTAGTACTTTATTTTACTGCAAATTTGCTCTTAAAAGTTTCTCGAAGTCTGGCAAATGTCCTTCTCCCACTAAGGACAGATTGTTCTGATATGCACTGGACACAAAGAGATTTATTAAACTAGAAAATCGGAAAACGTTGTAATGGGTATTCCCTCGCTGTAATAATTTGACCCACTTTGACACCTTGCCCACACCCTGTCTCCTTGTTGGAGATTCAGCGTCACCAAGTTCGATCCAGAATCGTAGAAATCTTTACGCCGTCCTCCGTCTGACATTGTCATTACATTGGCTCCTCCATTATGTACAATAGATACATACAATGTGTCACTGCTATACCCCTGAGCACTGATATAGAAAACATACTGTCCGGCCGTGGGGGCGGTAAAGATCCCTGTACCTGGGTCGTATCCACCTCCAGCGTTATTGATGACCACAGGAAATACTAGTGTACTTTCGCTTCCGATTCCTCCAGCACCTGTTGAACCAGCTGTAAAGGCAACCTTCTTTGACGAGTCTAAAACAATGAAGTACCGATAGCGAAATCAGTATGATAGAAAAAAAATCATTGTATTTGACAACAGGAAAAAAAATTGTGACTATACTGTTGTTAATAAGAATAGCAGATAAGTGATTCAATAAGAATTCCATGTTAAGATTAATAATATATTGTTTTAACTGCACATTTAATTTTTTAAGAAATAAAACGTGTCTTTTTGATAATCGTCATGTTTGAACTTGAGGAGTTTAATCAGCTATGATTTTGACAATACGACCCCCGTCTTATAGAAATTTATGTGCACATAGAACGCCACCTTCTTTCATTTCAATTTTTTTTCTTTTTTTTTTATTTTAACTTTCACATTTATATCAAACAAGTATATACAAAAGTATGTTCACAAATATATCTTCCTTCAAGTATCTATTATAAATAGGTATACAAGTATTAAATTTACAGAAAGACATCCACCTACACAAGTTCACATTTGATTAAACACATGTGAAAGATGTTTTAATATAGGATAGAAAAAGGAGGAGAAGAAGAAAGAGGGAGAAGGAGAGAGAAAAGAACATCAAAAAGAGAAAATCAAAAACATAAAAATATATAGGGTGCATAGTGTTGTTTTTTTTTTCTTCTTTACATTAAGGGGGTGAGGTATAAAGATTAAGATTTTGTATCTTTCAAAAATTCTTAAATACATATTTATATGTAGACTTGTACATATGAATCATATCATATCACAGATGCTCTGCCAGTTATTCTCATACTCTGTATATCTACATTGTTTCAAAAGTAAAAATTTCCCAAAACAAGAATCTTTCCACAATAATTGTTTTTAAAGTCATTATACTTAGAACAGAAGGATTTTTATATTTAGTTGAAAAAATATAATTCTTAGTTATCAGTGTCATCAAATTTTGCACTTTATGGACTTCCTTATTCTTATGTTTGCCAAATAATATTGTTGTTCTGTCAAAAATTACAGATATATTAAACTTACATAAAAACCATTCTTCAATATCACTCCAAAGCTCTTATTACATTCAACAAAAAGATGTTCAATTGACTCAATGTCAGTCTTACAGAAACTGCATGCTGGAGATTCTTTTATCTTAAGTTTAAAAAGATATAAATTTGTAGGAACTATTCTATGTAAAATTTGAAATTGTAGCCACTGCAGTTTAGATTCTTGTGTAATTTTAAATGGGAGTTCAAAAATTTTACTCCATTCTTGCATGGTGAATAGATATCCCTTTTCATTCCATTTTAAAATGGAAGTACTTGTTTCCTTCTTTCTATTAATAAGAATGTCATACATGTCTTTACAGCCTTTCATATTAATGTAAAACATCTTCACAGAACTGGGTTAATTTGGACCATAAGAAAGAAATATATTCATTTGGTTTTTGCTAATAAATCTATCACACACAGCCTGCTTCAAGCCAGAAAATTCAACAAAATTTGTTTTTACACCAAGATCTTTAAAAGCGTTTAAACTTAAGAAATTATTATCTAAGTTGAACAGGTCACTTATGAAAACAAAACCAGCATTAAAGTAGCTTTTAAGAAAGACAGAAGACTCACCCATGATTATTTTTGGATTATACCATATATGTTCTTGGAATATTTTTTTTATTTTTCTCTTGCTCTGCAAAGCATATTTTCAGCCAGCTTTTAAGGACATCTACCCAAAAAGTGTTTGTTATTTTCTTACATAATTTAGCAGTAAAGTCTGTACCCATTAACCAAAGATTTTTAATATCTGTGTTTATTTGTGATTGAAATAACTTTACCCACTTAGAATCAGAGTGAATTAATCTTCTTCTCCAACTTGATTTTAATGCTATTATAAACTCTGAATAATCAACCATACTAAGGCCACCATCCTTGTAGTCTTGAATTATAGTATTTCTTTTTATTTTATGGACTTTACTTCCCCAAAGAAAAAAATAAATTTCATCCTCAAATACTTTTATAATTTCAATTTTCAGAAAATTATGCTGCATTTCATTTAAAAAAAAATTCATGATGCATATTCATTTGCAGTAATGACAAGATTAGGTAACATTTTATATGATAACGGATTATATATCGATATGTTAGCATACTCGTAGGTGTTCCAGAAGGAGAATATGATTACCTACCCTCAAATCCTTTCAAAAAATCCTGATTCGCATTGATGAGGTGTTCCACTTTCTTTCTCAGCTCTATATTTGTTGATGTTATGCTATCGATCCTCTTCTCAGTCAGAATTATGTATGTAATGAGGTAATCTAGACATAAACCTAGAAGGGCTTCTTCTCTTAACATGTCGATAATGGAATAGAATTTCAAGTTAGGACAGGGTTTTGACTGTTGGACATTTAAATATCCAAAATATTCACATCATACATACAGGATCCCAGATTCTTCTTCGGGACATTTAAAAGGATTTGGACGATTTCTATACTATTCTTTAAAAAGAACTGTAACCAATGAACAATACTTTTTCAAAATCAAAATTTGCTAAGTCCTGCATTTCTAACCCTACCTCTGTCCATAAAACTCCAACAAATGCAAATAAACAGCATCTATTACTAGTTTTTAATACAGTCAATAATCTCAATAACAAATTAGAGGACAACGAGATTATACATTGAACCAAACTTCTGTGCTGAACTAACATTTTAAGTTATAAAGAACAAATACATACAGTGAATAATTTCTTTAATTCATGGTTAATGAGGCATATTTCAGTGCGATGTTTCATGTTTCATATTTCATGTTAATACTACTATCTCGTCAGACTTTAAAACAAAGTGTCAAGGACATGATATGCCCTCAAAATAAAAATTCAAGTAAAATTATCTTTATAGAGTGAGATCACCACTCGCTCTAACAACCGCAAGACATTCTTTTCTCATGGGTACCATGTATCCCTGAATAGGAGATTGATCCGTCTGCTGCTACACCTAGGCATGGATCTTTCTAAACCCTTCAAAATGTGTGGAG
>NW_026928301.1:0-32412 GCF_032062105.1 Saccostrea cuccullata | reverse complement strand
GGTGGCATAAAGTAAATATCAATCTCAAATTATCAAACTCAGCATAGAACAAAAAGTTTTTTAACACCTCCCCTTTACTAAATCAACTGAAGAGAGCAGGGCGACACATGTCTTGTTTCTTAGCAGGAACCACCTATACTGGGCTTTTTGAGTTAAGTGAAAAGCCCCCCCCCCCCAAAAAAAAAATATATATATATATATATTGATAATTTTATTGTCTAAATATGTAATGATTAAGGCGACATGTTTTATGTAAGAAAATACTTTAGGAAAACTTCAAGTCTAAAGATATATCAGGACCCTTTTGCACTTAAAGATAAGAAAATCTAACAAGAATTATGTTATATTTTTAATGGACTCATATCATTTCATTTGTGCATTAATATTCATATTCTATTTCCTCTTTTATGTATATTATCACAAAATCTGGGATCAAATTTCATTTTTTTAAGGTAGAGCTATAAATAAGATTAATAAAAATAATGAATTTTACTTTTCATGTAATTTTGTGAATTTAAAGGCTTGTGTATTTAATAAAAATATTGAATGGCTTTATTTCAAAATCCATAAATAAGATTTAAATCTCTACTGCTTCTCTCGATGTGTATGATGAGTTATTTAAGCTTGGGGATTCAGAGTTTATCTGCATTTCCTGTTTGAAATGCTTCCGCAAAAAATAGTTCCCAGGAAAACCTATAGTTAAATAATTTAAAATGCTCACAAAAATGTCTCCGAATTCTCAATTTAATTATTTTACCAATAGTATTATTCAAAGTCTATTAAAGTTATTGATATTGTATAGTTATAAATCAAAATAATCATTTCAAATGATTATGTTTTGAATAGAAGCACCTACACTGTAAAAAATAAGTGTTTTATAAATAAACACCATATTGCAACAGATAATAAACACTTCAACACGTTTAGAATTTAAACACCTCAAGAAGTGTTTAAGAAATAAACACGTTAGAATGTTTAAATTCTAAACACATGAGGTTTAATATTCAACACTTCAAAAACACAAAATGTTTAAAGATTAAACACTGAATAAACACTTAGAGTTTACTACATAAACACCTCGAGTGTTTAAAATTTAAACTTTTCATGTTTAATAAATAAACGTGTTCAACCTAAACACTTAAACACTTAAACATGTTTATTCGATGCAACAGATAATAATCACTTAAACATGTTTAAAGGTCAATTTTTAAACACTTCAACGTGTTTATTTTACAAAATAAATAAATACTTAAAGGTGTTTATAAGTTTTCAACATTTTTATTTGAAACAAATATAAATCAGTACAAAAAAACACTGTGGTTGATAATGAATATGTTGTACATTAATCTTTTTTAACTTAATAATTGATTTAATGTTGATTAAGGGTTTAAACTTTATAAACAACTGAAACATTAAATAACACATTTACCAACACATGGATACATTATTCAATTTTAGTTGAAAAAATAGAATTCTCAAAATAGACTAGCATGAACATGTAAAACCTGCATCTTTAAACTAAACTCCAATAAATTGGTGTTGGGAGGGGGGGGTCTTTGAAATATGAAAAAAATACATTATCGCTTAATAAAGTGAAATGTTTTTCATCAATAAAATTTAAAACATTTTTTTAAAAAAGGCTAGATCATCCTTTACATATTTTTTAATAAATAAAACAAGCAAAATGATGAATAAATATGATACAAAAAACTGAAAATAATATTTGTTGTCTGGGTACAGCATGTATAATAAGTACTTGTATTACACTAATAAATCTAGTAGTAAATGTTACAAGTTTTTACTTTCACAAATATTCAGAGTTTTAACCAAATAAAGAAATTTTTCCAGTTTTGAATTGTAAAGGACCAATTCTTGCTACTAAACAAGAGATGCCGGGGTATCACTCACTCAAAATCCATATCATATTCTAACCGAGTTAAACAGTCTAGCTCCTCTGGTTGCGGGTAAAATCCAGGTTCTTCTACAACGGATGATGAGCTCCAGTTTTCCATTCTCCAAAATTGTATTCACACCAAGTAGTTCTAATTCCTTCATATCCTGAAAGATGGATGAAAAAATATTCACTATGCAAATTCAGATAAATATCTGTAAAAGAATACATAAAGATCGAAAAAAAAGATTGTTATTGTTCACGCCAATTTTAATTATATTATACATACTGAGAAACAAGTTTGGAATAAAAATCTGCAATTCAAATACCTGTAAATATAAGCGTACAGTCTGTACACTAAAAATAATAAATGTTCATGTACCTGTAGGAGCAACCCAACAGCAAAAATTAAGAAAATAGGGGGGGGGGGGCTACCTTGTCCCAAGGCATTTTCTATCATGTATAACACTCCCTCAGAAAAGTAAAGTTTCCTTAAAGAATACATGTATGTGCACGGACTGGAGATGAAATTATTGTTGGTAGATGCGCTAGCTGCAGATCTGTAGCGTAATAGTTTTATGTATTAGTTATGGTCAAAGGCAAATACATAAAAACCATAACGCTACAGATCTGCAGCTCGTACATGTGCAAGTGTGGTATTGTTGCATGTTAAGGAGCATAAATATTAGCAAGGTAGGTACCTTATTGAATTATTTTCATTTATCAGGAACCAATGATGTGTGTGTGTGTGTGTACGGGGGGGGGGGGGGGGGGCTTTTTTAAGACTCATCTCTCACGGTTAAATATGATCTTCATTTAAAATCCCTTTCCTTTATCAAGTAATGTTTGCTTCTCGGGATTCACAGTAACAGATGAATGCCCCTGCAAATTTTAAAATTAGATATCAAGACTACATAGGCATTTATTTTTCTACCTCTGCGCATGGCCGGATTGCACTCAGACGATTACTAACTATAGGAAAAAATCCTGCATTTCATAAATGAAAAGCATTTTACTGATTTTAGATCTCTAATGTATTCAACATTCTTTTTTTAAAAAAGATTTTACGTAAAGAAATGTATAAATACCTTCTATTTCCTCGCTAGATATGGTGTTTCTTGTCAGTATGTGCGTGATTCTGCATCTTCTGCGTTCAAATGGCATGTTATGACATAATCAACTGCGTCATTTTCTATCATAACGTATTAAACACTGGTGATTAATTTGCAATTTCTATATAAATACCATGTGTTTAATTTATAAATATATATGGTTAAGAAATGAACACTCGTGTTAAACACCGGTGATTAAAATATCGATACAATTATAGAAAATATCATAATATTTGTTTCTATTTCGTCTTTAACAGTTTCTGAAAATTTTGAAATTTTGGCACAAAATTACTACCAATTAATGTTAATTGTGAATGCGTTTGGTATGATCTAGAGTCAACATATTGCCTTGCTATTCGTATTTTTTTCTGTGTCGATAAATATCTAATATTATGTGCGGAATTACTTGGTAAATTAAGACATTGTAAAAATGACAAATTCATACAGCAAATACTAAGAAGCAACACCTAATTTATTTTTTGCTTTGATGCATATGAATATTACGTGTTTAAGACGGATGATTAAACACCCTACTTATTGAACACCAGTTTAAACATCAGTGTTTATATATAAAACACTAGTGTTTTGTATTTAAACCTACTATGTTTAATTGTAAAACACGACTGTTTAAAAATTAAACACAAGTTTAACATCATTTTTTACAGTGTACTGTGTATTTTCTCATCTATAATTGATCAACTAGTATGTATTTTTGCGTTTGAAGAAAACTGCTCTTTTAAAACAAACTTCCAGTGACAGTTCTTTGTATTCAGGTCCATAGCTGGTAATCTCACAGGGGGAGGCACATGTAATTGACAAAGCAAAGATCTTGCCGAGCAGAGAAAAGGTATTCTTAGGTTTCTTGAGGGTTAACTGGAAATAGTTTAGATTTCTATTGAAAACTTTTTACTTGCAAAACTATTATAGGAGCACATCTATATCTTTTTGTATTTTCTTAAGTGCATACTGGAAAAATTACTTCCCCTGTTCCTATGGAAGAATATTTCTTCGACAGAGACGTTTTCCTTGTTAAGATCAACACTCCTTAAAACTGGATAATATTTTAAGCCCTGGGCTTAAAAGAACATAACAGTTCACATGCATATGTAATACATGGCGGACCTAATATTTAATTCCAGCATTCCAACGTTTAAGGTCAATGCTATATTGGATGATTTGATTATGTAATATTTACATTTCCAATGTCTTTGTCCGAGATAAAATTACCAATTGTAAATGTAATTGATTTCCTCATGAATGTTTTGGCGCGGTTCCAAAAAAAAAAAACCACGTGCAGGGCGGGACAACACCTAGAGAGAAGCAGGCTTGGAGCCCGTGGATTGGCGGAATCAAAGCATGTAAATATAAGGAATAACTGTCAGATTTTTCGAATTCATGAAGATGATCAATGGATTGGCTTGTGTGATAATTTTATGCATAAACGCCTTCGGCGTTTATGCAAATTATCACACAAGCCAATCCATTGATCACTTCATGAATTCGAAAAATAAGACAGTTATTCCTTAAATAAGTGATATCAAGTTTTAGTAATTTCGCTTTTTCGTTATAGATCTAGATTTAACTGAAAAATGACATATTAGAGATGAAAGAAATATCTTTTTACAAAAATTTTTATTTCGATCAGATTTTTTTTTTACTTTGTTAAAAAGTCAATATCATGGACCAAATATTGCACTCCTTTTTCATGTTTTTTATCCTGAAGGACTGGAACATGTCATTATTCTGTTACAATCCAATTTTAATTTAAAAGCAATGAGGAAATATGTACAAGTCTTTTAATGTATTCTATCCCTAATAGCAACTGATCTAGATTCTATGAAATCGAATACAAAACAGATGTGTAGGTGTTGAATGCTCATTATATTTAGACATAATACCAATTAATTACTATTAACATTTAAGGATGGGCGTGTCCTAAGTTATGACCTTGAATGTTGGTAAGAGTTATCTCCCTCTGTTTTTGATAAATAAAATAAAATCAAGTTTGAAAAACTTATAGGTTAAAAAAAATCGTTTTCAATAGTCATCCTATTTCTAATGTTTCAATGCATATTCCCATCACAGAATTTATTTACATTATTTGGATTTTTATTTAAAAAAAAATGCTTTCCCCCATATACTTAATTGCAATCTTTGTTCATTAATCACTGCTTAGTTAATGAAATAGTTGAAACTTTCTCTTGGTAAATCCTTTTATCCTACATTAAATGCTAAAATTTTTATATACCAAAGTATTACGTACTTGATAGACATTTAAGGATAGAGCATTTGGTCTTATTAGGGAAGGAAATCTTTAAAATCGTAGTTTTGTAACAATGGTTTCATGTAATGCAATTTAACTTGATTTAATGAACAAGTAAAAGTACATAAAAAGAATTATTGCTGATCCAAATAAAGTAGACTATTTTACGTATCTCGTATACACGGATTTATATGTGCTCTGACAGAGGGTACATGTAGCCTTTGTAAAATGTCAAGTCCCATCTCTTAGGAGATTGTCGCTCGATTTCATTCTTTCCTGCTTCTAAGGGAAAATTCTGTTTTTTAATTTCTTAGTTAGACATCATTTCTTTCAGATTTATTTGTATGTAAGTGAACTTTGCATTCGAACTTCATGTGGGTCACTCTGTGCAGGCGTCTAATTAGCAGAAAAGCGGTTTCGCAGAATGAGACTGAATTAAGTCAAGCTTAAGCTACCCTTGGGTCCACAGTGATGCGCAAAATTCAGTTTCCACGAATGTTTGTGGTTTTGGAATGATCATATCGTCTGAGCCTATCGCATCCCAAGTTTCCCTGAGTGGGTGACGCCAACCACGGGGTGCCGGGAGGGAGCGTTCCACACTGTCACAGATGTTATACTGTAGGTGCTTACGCCGGAGTAAATATCCCATCTCCACTTGTCACTTCATTATATATACGTTATTTAAAAAAAATCCTTACAAAAAACGTACTGTGTCACATAGTATACGGACAAATGATATAGATCTATAGATTTATCCGCTTCATGGGTTAATGCATGGTCACTTAGAGTGCAGGGTTACTCGAGGATAGCCTAACTTCTGTATAGTACATCTAACACTGAGAGGGAAGGTCAAAACCAGCAGAGAACACCGGCCATACTTCGGCCTTTTTACGGCCTCATTAACTTAGCGACACGTATCTCAGCCTTATTATATTAACTTAGTGACATGTATTTTTTTTCTCAGCATTGTCAAAAGAAATAATGCTTTCGACCTTGTAATGCTGGAGTACACTTGGAATAGGAAACGTGAGATTGATTGCAATGTAAATTCTGACAATGATGACCCCGATTTTTACAGTAATGACTGCTGCTAGGGATCGAACAGAAAGTTTAATTCTTACCCGTACTTTTGTCGACAGGAACGTGATTTTCAAGTTAACAGTTAAAGAATGAGGAAGTTCCGACGTGGATTTGTTTTCTTCAACAAAAATTCTACCTACTCGACGTCCGTTTTTTTTTTTGCATATTCGATATTAATGACGTTATCTTTGTCACAAATAATGTCATTCCTTTTTTTCCTCTGCATATACTTGCGTCAGAACCATTTTCTCTGATTAGTAATTAATTGTTCGTAGTTTATCATCCCTAGCAAGGTAAGTTCTCTAACAAGAGACGACAGGGCTGCTGATCAAATGCTTGTATTTTAATTAGTCCTCGATTCGGGACTCGGGACCATTAAGCAGTGAGGTCTGAGGAATCATTATCGTGCCAACACTTGTTTTATACATGTGTAAAATGTACAATAAGAAATGATTTAAGGAATCACTGTCTAGTTCGTATAATATGCCAGGGCATCAACGATAGTGGGAAACATGGGATAATTTGCATAACGGGCGAAGCCCGTTATGCATAAATTATCCCATGTTTCCCACTATCGTTGATGTCCCTGGCATACTATACGAACTAGACAGTGATTCCTTATATTTCCATTTCATTGTGAAATAAAATTGTAGATTTATATTTTTAAAATGTAAACATAGATTTAAATTACACGAGGACTTCCTTGCCAATTTCCATAGCCCTCGCCCACTGACATCAAATACAAAGGAAGCCGCACGAGATTTTCATGCATATTTGGCATCCATAGCGTCAGACACAGAGAGAGATGCGCACGAGATTTGCATGCATATTAGGCCTCCCTAGCTCCTGACCTTTCGACTTGCCTAATTTACATTCCGGCAGATTTATCAAGAAATTAACTTCGCTAAGTTTCAAAGAGTTATCACAGAGACAAAAATAAGAAATGGAAATATAAAGCAGTCAATGACATTGTTTATGCAGTTGCTAATGTATGTTGTATAGCATATACTACTGTCTTTCTGACATATTTTCTATTTATCAATAAAAAATATGCATTATGACTATGCATATTTTTATTGATAAACACAAAATGTGCCAGAAAGACACTACACTTATTCTGTGCAAATCTTGCATTTGTGTGTAAATATTTAATGAGATGTAATGTCTCTGGTTCAAATAAAACAGAAACATGAAATATCTACAGTAGTAAGAAAAACCTTGTTTGTAAACACAATTTAACAATTTATCGACATATTTCAAACCAAGATAAATCTATATATTTAAGGAATGAATTAAGTAGCAACCCAAGTTATACTGTATAACCTGGGTTGGGGCAGCTAACGCTTTATAAATTGCGAAGGAGGGATTTTTTTTCCGAATACGGCCATCGGTATAGATTTGTGACACACTATGTAATGAAATATTAATAATTTGGGAGGCAAATGATACTCGATAAAATGTTACATATTATTAATTAAATCAATAAATCTTCAACCTTTGCTAAGTTATGGGAGGTTTATATAGTGTTCACACAGACATTTGTTCCGTATACGGGGTACCTCCTACTTATATTTACCACAAGGGTTGTAAATATAAGTAGGGGGTAACCCCTATATGAAACAAGTGCCTGTGAGTGTTCACGCCTTTCCCCTCAAAAATATCCACTCTCAGGATATCTGCTCCTTAGTCAGGATGATTAACCCTTGATTTTATTCAATTTAAAAATCTTCAAAATAAAACGTAAAATTGAAGTCATTTCCGTTTCATATTATGCATCTCGGGTTCTTTGAAGTCTAAGAACGGTCTTGTAAAAAGTTGGCATTTGTACCTATAAAAGAACGAATATAAATACATTTTTGCGTATCAGATACATGTAACAATGTTTCTTGTTATGTGGCAAGATAAGAAATTAGACTGATCATGGGGTTAACGGTTTTGTTGTCTAATGATAGCAGAAACTTTTTACACAAGTATTATACAACAATTGAAGCGTATATAAGAAATAAAGTACTGTTTAACATGCATTCTCTGTAAGCACCAAAAAATTTACTATAGGGCTTGAACGACATATCTCCGATTTTGATGAAATTTGCACCACAGGTGCACCTTGGTACAAAACCAGCAAATATAGTGTTAGAAGTTTCCCACGTGCACCCGGTTGCCATGGAGACGGATCCATTGAATTTGGCCATTTTCGGCTATTTTTGACCAAACAAAAACATGAAAATTGAGGAAATATGAATGCAGTTTTATCTCTATGTAGTGAACTCAAATATAAATCTTTGTATTATAAGAAAACATCAACTGTTAAAGAATACAGGGCATATAACCAGTTATTCCAAAATTGACCCCACTCTTAGAAAACGGTTCTGCAATATAGCATAGTTTCTCAAAATGTGAAAAATGGAAAATTTGGCTTTTTTTGAGAAATTTAAGGTTAAATAAAAAAAATTGTCTACGGAAATTTTTCAAATCATATGCCTGTCGTCAAACGTCAGTATTAGTAGTGTCCCCTCATGAAAAAATTGGAGTGGGATCTCAATGCTATTTTCAGTAACATGTATCTAAAAATAGACATATTTCAGAAAAATCCAAAAAATGAAATTTGGGCAGAGTTTAAGATGCCATTGCTAGGTAATTATGAAATATACAGTAAAATTCAATTTGCTAATGTCAGAGACTGGACACCAATAACTACCATGCATATTATTTTCAGGGATTTCCGTTTTCTATTTATAGCTTCAAATGCCTAAATATAGACATATCTCATAAAATGATGAAAAATGTCAATTTTCCATCATTTTGAAGCTCCACTGAAGCATAAATAATACAAATATGGATCTCTCCATTATTTCATCAATAAGAACAAGGAATAGTATAATATCTCACAAATTATTGAGGACAGACTCTCATCTCTATAAATAGTACAAATGTCTAAAAATAGAAACATGAAATTAACTGTTTAATGTTGATTTTCCACTAATTCTCAAATTAGAGATGGGAAATTTACCGACTTACTGTCATTAACTGTAACTGATATTATGTGACTGACAAGAACAAAAGAACATTCAATGGAATGCAGCATGATAAGCAGAGGTTTCCATTTCTATTTATAGTAACACATGTTTAAAAATAGATGTAATGCAAAATATCGGGAAAATGTCGTTTTTAGTACTTTTTTCTAAAATTTTGGATGAATAATTGCTGACTATCTGTTTTTAACTGCTATTGGCATATGGTGACCAACAAGTAAAATAAAGCCTTATATCAAATACAAAATGAGAAGCAGTGGTTTCCATTTCTATTTATAGTAACACATGTTTAAAAATAGAGGTACTGCAAAATATCAGAAAAATGAAGTTTTTGGTACTTTTTTCTCACACTTTGGATGAACAATTGCAGACTATATGGTGACCAACAAGTAAAAGAAAGCATATACGAAATACAGAATGATAAGCAGAGGTTTCCATTTCTATTTATAGTAACACATGTTTAAAAATAGGCGTAATGCAAAATATCGGGAAAATGTCGTTTTTTGTACTTTTTTCTAAAATTTTGGATGAATAATTGCTGACTATCTGTTTTTAACTGCTATTGGCATATGGTGACCAACAAGTAAAATAAAGCCTTATATCAAATACTAAATGAGAAGCAGTTGTTTCCATTTCTATTTATAGTAACACATGTTTAAAAATAGAGGTACTGCAAAATATCAGAAAAATGAAGTTTTTGGTACTTTTTTCTCACACTTTGGATGAACAATTGCAGACTATATGGTGACCAACAAGTAAAAGAAAGCATATACGAAATACAGAATGAGAAGCAGAGGTTTCCATTTCTATTTATAGTAACATTTAAAATTAGACATGATGCAAAATATCGGAAAAATGTCATTTTTTGCATTTCCCCCCCCCTAAATACGGCTTTTATTTGTTATTGACGGAAGGTGACTAGCGAGTATGAAAAAAGCTTTAGCAAAAATGTATAAGAATAATGTGTAAGGGTATTTTTCCATTTCTACCTATACTAACGTATAGTTATAAATAGACATTCAGCAATTAATCAAGAAAATGTAGAATCATTTTATTTTCTCAAATTAGGGATAGGAAATTGCAGTCTAACTTTCATTAGCTGTAACTGACATAATGTAACCGACACGTACAAGAGAGCAGTAACCAAAATGCATTATAATGCATTATAAGGTGGGTTTCCATTTTTATTTATAGTAACACATGTTTTAAAATAAAGGCTCAAGTGAACTTTTATGATCATTTGTGCCTTGTCAGTCGTCATTCTCATTGTAAACTTTTTATATTTTCATCTTCTTATCAAGAACCACTGGGTTAATTTCAATTTAACTTGTTGCAAAGTATCCTTAAATAAAGGAATAATACCTTTTCTCTGTTCGATTTTTCACTAAGTTAATAATTTATATTTCTGACCAATATTACTTTGTTTAAACGCCTATTAATAGCAAAGCCATTTCTGTGACTAAAGTTACTCCCCATCCTCTCATAAAGACAAGTTAATTTTTAGTAGTAGTAGTATTTAAAAACGTAACAAGGAATCTTTTTCAAACACTGATACTAATGTATGACAGCTTATTGCCATGAAAATCAAGTCTTTAAAAAGGAGATAAAACTCTAGGGTCATAACAAAATACTGGTGAATTTTTAATTTGTTACATTCATGTCGGAAGCAAATTAAAAGTGAAGAGGGGGTCCAAACATGAAATCCTATTTCATGGGAGGGGGATCGAACTTCTTTCAGTACCATTTTTTTTCTTTCAAACACTACCACTTACCCTTATTCGACTACACTGCGACATGCCTGCTGAAAGGGGGGGGGGGGGGCTAAATCTACTCCCCAATGTTTATTACCTATATGATGTCTATTTTTGAACCCCTCCTCCCGGTTCCAACACCTACATGTATGTTTATACGTAAAATAAATTTATAAAAACCAAAACAGCAAATATTTTTAAATGCTTTAGTTAAAGTCTAGAGAAATATATACATGCATGTATAGAGAGAGAGAAATCGAAAGTAAGCCAACTCGAAAAATTTGGGCAAATTTCGGATTTCTTTTGAACAAATTGTGGTGAGGCATGCATGGATCAAAGGGGATCTGGATCCCTGGAATATTCAACTTTATTATACCCCCCCCCCCCCAAACGAAGTTTGGCGGTATATAGGAATCAGCTTGTCCGTCTGTCTAGCTGTCTATCTGTCCATCTGTCTGTGCAAAAGTGTCCGGTCCATATCTTCCTTAATGAGGAACATTAGAATCTACTATTCCATACAAAGATTGTCCATGACCTAAGGGTGTGTCATGACCTTGACCCAAGGTCATTTGGGGAACTTCAAGGTCATTGGAAGAAAAATTTCATAATCCGTGTCCGGTCCAAATCTTTCTTATGGATAAACTTGGTAGGTTCTCATTTCACACAAAGATTGCCCATGACCTAATAGTGTGTCATGACCTTGGGCCAAGGACATTTGAGGAAGTTCAAGGTCACTGAAATTTTTTTTTTCATAATTTTTGTCCAGTCCATATATTTCTTATGGATAAACTTGGTAGGTTCTCATTTCACACAAAGACTACCCATGCCATAAAAGTGTGTCATGACCTTGGGCCAAGGATGTTTGGGGAAGTCCAAGGTCACTGGAAGAAAAATTTCATCATTCGTGTCCGGTCCATATCTTTCTTATGCATAAACTTGGTACGTTCTTATTTCACACAAAGATTGCCCATGACCTAAGATTGTGTCATGACCTTGACCCAAAGTCATTTAGGGAAGTTTAAGGCCACTGAAAAAATTTCATACTTCCTGTCAATTCCAAATCTTTCTTACGGATAAACTTTTTATGTTCTCATTTCACACAAAGACTGCCCATGACTTAAGGGTGTGTCATGACCTTGAACCAAGGTCATTTTGGGAAGTTCAAGGTCACTGAAGAAAAATTTCATAATTCGTGTCCACTCCATATCTTTCTTATGGATGAACTTGGTAGTTTCTCATTTCACACAAAGATTGCTCATGACCTAAGAGTGTGTCGTGACCTTGACGCAAGGTAATTTGTTGAAGTTCAAGGTCACTTGAAGAAAATTTTTTATTATTTGTGTCTGGTCCATATCTTTTTTATGGCTAAACCTGAATCTACTACTTCACACAAACATTGCTTATTACATGATTTTCTGTCATGTCTTTGATCCAAGGCCATTAATGCAAGGTCAAGGTCACTGACAGAAAAAGTTGATAATTCTTGTCAGGTCCGTATATTTAGTCTGTTTTTTTTTTATTAGGATGTGCCTTCGTTTCATTTATTAAAATATAATGAGCCATTACATTTGCATTAAAAATGTTTTATTTCTCTCTTCTCTTAGATCCAATTGATATTCATGATTTAGCACCTCTGAAAAACCCAGCGGGGGTATTTAGTCCCGTTTGGATAGTTCTAGTTTAAATTGACATAGTGATTTGAGCCACCGCCTCCTAGGGAAAATTTTCTGGATACATGTATTGGAATGAGGTGGACGTGCTGACGTGCCGAATACAATTAGCCATGTCAATTACAGCTAATGAAAGTTTGACTGCAAATTTCATATCCCTAATTTGAGAAAAACGAATGATTCTTTATTTTCCTGATTATATATAAATATGTGTTACTATAGGCAGAAATGTAAAAATACCCTTAAACATTATTCTTATACACTTTAGCTAAAGCTTTTTCATACTCGTTAGTCACATTCTGTCAATAACAAATAAAAGCTGTTTGTCTTCACTTTGACCATCCTTGATGTTAGAAAAAAAGTGCAAAAGTCTACATTTTCTCGAGAATTTGCAGCATGTCTATTTTCAAACATGTGTTACTATAAATAGAAATAGAAACCTCCGCTTCTCATTCTGTATTTCATATAGGTATGCTTTCTTTTACTTGTTGGTCACTGAATGCCAATAGCAGTAAAAAAAAACATATTGTCTGCAATTGCTGATCCAAAATGTGAGAAAAAAGTACAAAAAACTACATTTTTCCGATAGTTTACAGTATGTCTATTTTTAAACTCATGTTACTATAAATAGAAATAGAAACCTCTGCTTCTCATTCTGTATTTGATATAATGCTTTCTTTTACTTGTTGGTCACAATATGCCAATAGCAGTTAAAAACAGATAGTCAGCAATTATTCATCCAAAATTTAGAAAAAAAAAAATACAAAAAATGACATTTTTCCGATATTTTGCATCACGTCTATTTTTAAACATGTGTTACTATAAATAGAAATGGAAACCTCTGCTTTTCATTCTGTATTTCGTATATTCTTTCTTTTACTTGTGGGTCACCATATGCCAATAGCAGTTAAAAACATCTAGTCTGCAATTTTTCATCCAAAATGTGAGAAAAAAAGTACAAAAAACTACATTTTTCTGACATTTTGCAGTACGTCTATTTTTAAACATGTGTTACTATAAATAGAAATGGAAACCACAGCTTCTCATTTTGCATTTGATATAAGGCTTTCTTTTACTTGTTGGTCACCATATGCCAATAGCAGTTAAAAACAGATAGTCAGCAATTATTCATCCAAAATTTTAGAAAAAAGTACAAAAAACAACATTTTCCCGATATTTTGCATTACGTCTATTTTTAAACATGTGTTACTACAAATAGAAATGGAAACCTCTGCTTATCATGCTGCATTCCATTGAATGTTCTTTTGTTCTTGTCAGTCACATAATATCAGTTACAGTTAATGACAGTAAGTCGGTAAATTTCCCATCTCTAATTTGAGAATTAGTGGAAAATCAACATTAAACAGTTAATTTCATGTTTCTATTTTTAGACATTTGTACTATTTATAGAGATGAGAGCCTGTCCTCAATAATTTGTGAGATATTAAACTATTCCTTATTCTAATTGATGAAATATTGGAGAGATCCATATTTTTATTATTTATGCTTCAGTGGAGCTTCAAAATGATGGAAAATTGACATTTTTCATCATTTTATGAGACATGTCTATATTTAGGCATTTGAAGCTATAAATAGAAAATGGAAATCCCTGAAAATAATATGCATGGTAGTTATTGGTGTCCAGTCTCTGACAGTAGCATATTGACTTTTACAGTATATTTCATAATTACCTAGCAATGGCATCTTAAACTCTGCCCAAATTTCTTTTTTTGGATTTTTCTGAAATATGTCTGTTTTTAGATACATGTTACTAAAAATAGCATTGAGATCCCACTCCAATTTTTTCATGAGGGGACACTACTAATACTGACGTTTGACGACAGGCATATGATTTGAAAAATTTCCGTAGACAATTTTTTTTATTTAACCTTAAATTTCTCAAAAAAAGCCAAATTTTCCATTTTTCACATTTTGAGAAACTATGCTATATTGCAGAACCGTTTTCTAAGAGTGGGGTCAATTTTGGAATAACTGGTTATATGCCCTGTATTCTTTAACAGTTGATGTTTTCTTATGATACAAAGATTTATATTTGAGTTCACTACATAAAGATAAAACTGCATTCATATTTCCTCAATTTTCATGTTTTTGTTTGGTCAAAAATGGCCGAAAATGGCCAAATTCAATGGATCCGTCTCCATGGCAACCGGGTGCACGTGGGAAACTTCTAACACCATATTTGCTGGTTTTGTACCAAGGTGCACCTGTGGTGCAAATTTCATCAAAATCGGAGATATGTCGTTTCCACGATTTTTTGGTGCTTACAGAGAATGCATGTTAAAAATACAAGAGTTTCTACAATTACCTAGATATCTAATCTTAATTAACCTAAAATTTATAGATTTGCTAATTGATTCCATAACTAAAATATTCGTGGCAGGCGGTTTTATTTGGCATGTATTTTCTGGAAATTTATTTGAAATTTGATATTTTTATTATATTATATGATTAACTTTACAATAGGTAAATACTCAGTACTTGAGAACTCAGACTTTTTTTGCGATTATTTTTAATTTTTCAATGCCTAATTTTCAGAACCCGAGGATCGGACTACTTAATTTAATGTACCTGACTATGTTACATAAGGCTTTGAAATTTAATCTACCGAATGTTAAGTCTGTAATGATATGTATTTAGCATTTAGTCAGGAATATAATACATGTATATTATAAATAACATATGGACTATATCTTCCCGCAAAATCGGCCAGAACTTTCTTCTTGTATCGATATCTGATCTGCTTAACTTCGTAAATTTAAATGTCTAAAATAAAGTGCATTTTTTATGTCTCCAATTACACTATATTGTTTGATATCATGATCTAGCTGTAGGTTAATTATTTAATAATGTGGTAAGATTTATTGTGAGACATCATTCGGATGGGGAATCGGTACATGGCTAATAATGGAAGGTATGAAGTGGAGGGTCGACTTACACTGTAATTCACCGGGAATGACAAACCTTAACATTTACTTTTACACAGGACTCTATAAAAATATCAATTCTTTTGCCAATAATTGTAAACAAGTTGTTTAGTGATATCAGATATGTGTTTATTTAATCCAGTGCACTTTGAAGGTGTATAGAATGTTTGACACCTGTGTGGGCTGGTACATTTCTTTTCATTGTTCAGGTGTCCTCAGAAAAATCTGCTGATATTTTTACCAGTGTTGACATCTGGTTAGTTTTTGGTCCCCTGTACATTCACTCACCACATACAAAGTATGGGCACATAATATATAGTGTAACATTTTATTGTCAAAACAAAGATTATATTCTACTCAGTCTTGCGTACGTCAATATTGTTACTTGTAAGAAGAGAGTATTCATTTTATGGTAATTATAAAACTGAGAATCGAATAGATTTATCATACCCTAACACGTACACGTAACAAAGAGGAAACGGAAAAATCTCTCCAGAAAGTCTAAATGTTTATTGGAAAGGCAAGGAACTTTGCAGGTTTTAGTTTACTCAAGATTTCATCTATTTTCCCTTCATCATTAAAAAATTCAACCTTCAATATAAGAAATGTAGCTAAGAATTGCACGTTTCTGCAAATTAAAGGATATTTATAAAAAGAAATTTCTGACAAACTATTTGTTCTCATTATTTAAACTTCCATAGAATCGACATACCTTATAATAAGATTTATCAATAATTTAATAATAGGAGACTTCTTTTTAATGACTAGTAATTGAAATCATTTTTACTTCCAACTACAAATGTTTTAATATTTCTCCTTTGAATCTTTAGTAAGCCAAGTTCACCTTAAGGTATTCTATCCCTAATAGCAACAGATTCAATGGAATTTTATGTATAAACAAGATGTGTTTGTGAAACACTATGCGCCCGACGGCAACAAAGTTCAAAAAAATATTTTCAGAAGATAAGTCAAGGTCAAAGGTCATTGACCTTGGTGTCATTTGAAGAACTTCACTAGTGGAGTATGCACACCAAATCTGAAGTCTCTATCTGTCATGGTTCAAAAGTTATGGAGAAAGTTTGTAAAATCTATTTTTAGCATAAAGGTCACAGTCAAGGTCACAAGGTCATTGACCTTGGTGTCATTTGAAAAAGCGTCATTGGTGGAGTATGCATATCAAATATAAAGTCTCCATCTCTCATGGTTCAAAAGTTATGGCGAAAATTCGAAAAAGCTATTTTTAGCAAATAGGTCACAGTCAAGGTCATAAGGTCATTGACCTTGGTGTCATTTGAAAGAACTTTATTGAGGGAGTATGCATACTAAATATGAAGTCTCTATCTTTCATGTTTCAAAGGTTATGGCGAAGGTTAAAGTTGACAACAGACAAACAGACAAACAGACAGGACAAAAACAATATACGCCTCGGATCTATCGATCCGGGCGCATAAAAAAGATGTGTATGTGTTGGATACTAAATATATTTAGACATAATTCCTATTTATTACTATTAGCATGTAAGGGTTGGATGTGTTCTTATTTATGACCTTGAATTTGGTATGTGTTATCTCCCTGTCTTTAAATAATTAAAAAATCAATTTTAAAAAACTTATCTGGTAAAAATCGTTTTCATTTGATATTTTATTGCTAATGTTTCGATGCATATTTCCACCACAGTGTTTGATAATATCCATATTTATTTGAATTTTTAGCTCACCTCAACGAAGTTGGGGGAGCTTATGTAATACCCTCGGTGTCGGCGTCGGTGTCGGCGTCCCAGGTTAAGTTTTTTGGAGCAGTTTTCTTTTTAAGTACTTCTATGTCCTATATTGATTAGACATGCATGGAAGATGCTTCTAGTGTGTTTCATTGTACCAGTCAAAGTTTCAGATGCTGCAATTTCAGCAGAGGAATGACCAGGTTAATGTTTTTGGAGCAGGTTAACATTTTTGGTGCACTTTTTGGTGTAGGTCTCATTTCCAAGGAATTATAAACCCTATGTTGACCAAACTTGCATGGATGATACATCTAAGGATGCACATTACCGGGCTTGCTTCGGATGCTGAATCTGACCTACATTTTCCGGTTGAGTGAACAGGTTAAATTTTTGGTGAAGGTCTCATTTCCAAGTAACTATGAGCACTATAATGACCAAACTTGCATGGATGATACATCTAAGGATGCATACTACCAGGCTTGCTTCGGATGCTGAATCTGACCTAGATTTTCCGGTTGAGTGAACAGGTTAAAGTTTTTGGTGCAGATTTCATTTCCAAGTAACTATAAGCCCTATGTTGACCAAACTTGCATGGATGATACATCTAAGGATGCATACTACCAGGCTTGCTTCGGATGTTGAATCTGACCTAGATTTTCCGGTTGAGTAAACAGGTTAAAGTTTTTGGTGCAGGTTTCATTTCCAAGTAACTATAAGCCCTATGTTGACCAAACTTGCGTGGATGATACATCTAAGGATGCATACTACCAGGCTTGCTTCGGATGCTGAATCTGACCTACGTTTTCCGGTTGAGTAAACAGGTTAAAGGTTTTGGTGCAGGTCTCATTTCTAATATACTATGAGCCCTATAATGACTTAATTTGCATGGATGATACGTCTAAAGATGCATACTACCAGGCTTGCTTCAGATGCTGAATCTGACCTACATTTTCTGCTTGAGTAAACAGGTTAAAGTTTTTGGTGCAGATTTCATTTCCAAGTAACTATGAGTTCTTTAATGACCAAACTTGCATGGACGATACATCTTAGGATGCACACTAATGGACTTGCTTCGGATGCTGAATTTAACATACATTTTTCAGATAATGGACCAGGTAAAAGTTATGGGTGCAGGTCTATTACCAAAAAGCTATAAGGCTTATATAACATTGTGTAAACCAAACTTGCACAAATGATGCATCAAGGGATGAAAACTCTCAAATTTGCTTCAGATTTTAATTACATTTTCATGAAGAACTAGTTTGAATTTTTTATATAGGTCTATTTCAAAGTATCAAATCACAATTGCATGAATATTTACATTTTTGGAATGTACATTTTTTGTTGGTTAATTGTGTGACTTTGCCTTATTTAAAGACAACATTCGTTGAGGTGAGCTCTGTAATCTCTGATTACCTATGTTTATTTTTTTTTTTAAATTATAGCTTTCCCCCATAGTCTTCAGTACATGCAATCTTTGTAATAAACTACTACTTAAATAATTAAATTTTTGAAACTTTCTTTCGGTAAATCTTTTTCTTCTATAACCTGCATAATTTAAAATCAGTATTACGTTCGTACATGTAGTATATATTTAAGGGTAGAGAATTTTGTCCAATTAGGGTTGGAAATCCTTAAGGACACTTGTCGAACCATATGGCCCTGCAGATCTAATGTATACATACAAACTGTTTTTAACGGGAAATTCACAATTATAGTTACCGTCTTTGTGTTTAGAAAAACGAAGACACGCTTGTTGAGAAATATTTATAATAAAGGGTTTTACTTCTTATAACACAAAACATGAAATAAATTTGTATCAAATTTTGTGACCGGTTACTTTTTTGGAAAGATAGAAGTCAAAAAAAAAAAAAAATTGAAACGTAAATTTGAACGTAATTTTCTTATTATGATTCAATTTTTTAAAAATACTAATGAAAATTTCTGAATGTTATTATTTTCACCGATCTATTTAATCCAATTTGGAGATAACTACGGTTCTTCAGATTTAAGTGTGGCGGGGGTAATTGGTCACTTTGTGAGATGTTGATTGCTGTTCAAACACCCCTGACTTTATCCAGCTTGTCCTTTTAGCTTTTAGCTCACCTCGACGAAGTCGAGATGAGCTTATGCTATACCCCCGGCGTTGGCGTCGGTGTCGGCGTCCCAGGTTAAAGTTTTAGGAGCAGGTCCATTCCAAAGTAACTATAAGCCCTACCTGAACCAAACTTGCATGGATGATGCATCTAGGGATGTACACTATCAGACTTGCTTCGGATGCTGGATCTGACCTACATTTTCTAGATGAGTGACCAGGTTAAAGTTTTTGGAGCAGGTTAAAGTTTTTGGAGCAGGTCCATTCTCAAGGAACTATAACCCCTACCCGGACCAAACTTGCATGGATGAAGCATCTAGGGATGGACACTACCAGACCTGCTTCGGATGCTGGATCTGACCTACATTTTCTAGATGAGTGACCAGGTTAAAGTTTTTGGAGCAGGTTAAAGTTTTTGGAGCAGGTCCATTCCCAAGGAACTATAAGCCCTACTTGAACCAAACTTGCATGGATGAAGCATCTAGGGATGGACACTACCAGACTTGCTTCGGATGCTGGATCTGACCTACATTTTCCAGATGAGTGACCAGGTTAAAGGTTTTGGAGCAGGTCCATTCCCAAGTAACTAGTAACAAGGCCCTACCCAGACCAAACTTGCATGGATGATGCATCTAGGGATGGACACTACCAGACCTGCTTCGGATGCTGGATCTCGCCTACATTTTCATTCCCAAGTAACTATAAGCTCTACCGAGACCAAACTTGCATGGATGATGCATCTAGGGATGGCCACTACCAGACTTGCTTCGGATGCTGGATCTCACCTACATTTTCATTCCCAAGTAACAAGACCTACCTGGACCAAACTTGCATGGATGATGCATCTAGGGATGGACACTACCAGACTTGCTTAAGATGCTGGATCTGTCCTACATTTTCATTCCAAAGTAACTACAATCCCTATCTGGACCAAACTTGCATGGATGATGCATCTAGGGATGGCCACTACCAGACTTGCTACGGATGCTGGATCTGACCTATATTTTCATTCCCAAGTAACTATAAGCCTTACCTGAACCAAACTTGCATGGATGATGTATCTAGGGATGGACACTACCAAACTTGCCTCGGATGCTGGATCTAACCTATATTTTCATTCCCAAGTAACTATAAGCCCCACCTGAACCAAACTTGCATGGATGATGCATCTAGGGATGGACACTACCAGACTTGCTTCGGATGCTGGATCTGACCTATATTTTCATTCCCAAGTAACTATAAGAGCTACCTGAACCAAACATGCATGGATGATGCATCTAGGGATGGACACTAGCAGACTTGCTTCGGATGCTAGATCTGACTTATATTTTCCATACAAGAGACCAGGTTCAAGTTTTGGGAACAGATCAATCCCAATGAACTTGAAGTCCTAGATATCTGCAGTATTAACAAAGTTATGAATATTTGTTTACACTATACATGTTTTTCACGCTACAGGCGTAGAAATATGTATATGCCACGTAAGGGGTTAAACACTACTTGCAAGAATTTTGTTGTTGGGATAAATACTAAATAAAATATGATGTGAGATTTGCATTACTTACACTGATAACATTCATCGAGGTGAGCTTCGTAATCTTTGATTACCTATGTTTACATAAACTTATCATGTATATCCAACTTTTTAGATTTCAGTTTAATTTTAAAGATAATTATTCTCATTAAATTCATACACTAATACACAAATTTTCATTTTGCATTACATATAAACCGTCGGCGGGGCATTCATGCTCTATGGACATATTTCTAGTTTTTTATGTCTCTTTGAGAATTCGAGACGCCACCACTTGGTGGTGGATGCTGCAAAACTAGACCTCTGCCTTGGCACATTGAAGGCGTTTGACCAGTAAGAGACCTTTAACGTGCCAGTATTTGTTGCGTACGGGGCCTCGGCTTGGTCGCTTCTGAAGGACCGGTCTCCACTACCAGCGATGGGGTTCGAACCTGCGACGTACGGATCAACTTCTATAAAACAAACGCAGCAAGTGCGGGCGACTCTTCTTCAGGTATCCGATCCATAATAGCCTCAGATTCAATGTATCTGAATGCATAACAGATATACATGTATATTGGCTGAATACTCGGTACGTATATGTAGGCATAATCTTCATGTTTTAGTCTCAATATGTAAGAGCGGAATGTGTCATTATTTTTTTTTACCTTGACCCGTCCTTGAAGAGATATCCCCCTTTGCATTTAATCAATAAAATTCAGTTTTAAAATATCCATCCGATGAAAAATTATTTTTTGATTGTTTTTCTATTCTTAATAATCTTATACATCTTTCCACTACAGCATTTTTTGACATTTATTTATTTGATATTGATGTATTTAAATTTTCATTTATAAAAAAAATTGCTTGTTCCCATAGATATCAATGCATTCTTAATTAATTTATCATATTTTTGAAAATTTCTCCTAGTAAATCCTTCTCTACTCTAAATTGCTTTGAATTAGTTTCAGAGTATTTAATACAGGATGTTAAGGTTAGAAAAATATGTCCGGATCTTTTATGGATCGGATACCTTAAATGGCAGTTTAGAAATTTGTTTTTTGCGTACTGCATTTTCAATTTAAGGGTCAAGTTACATGTAGCTCTGTAGGCACAGCGCCCGATTTTTTTTTTATTGAAGGTCGTGAATTTCCTCCCGGCAGCCTCACGAAATTAAAATTCTAATAATTATAACATTGAGAAAAATAGGAAAATTCAGTTTCCTTGGTCAGCTAAATAAAAAGTTTTGTCATATCTAATATAAACATAATTTTAATATTCGTGGGCATTACTATTCTGCTTGTTACATACCATCATCCTTCTTTTTACACTTAATCAGAAGTGATAAAAGAATTTAATAAACATGTTATGACTCAAGCTGAGAAGTAACCAATTGTCTTTATCATTATTTTATTTTAATTATTAAGATTCAAAGAATTTTATTCTATCTTTGGAATTCTACCTGAATATTTTTTCTTCAAATTTCTTTACACATTTCACATCAATACTTGAAAACAAAAAGTTGAGTATATTCTTTATCCTCAACACTTTGAACATTTTGTAAGAAACAATGTATTTCCCCGATATAATGTTTCACAATAATTCTTTATTAATAACATGCTTACATGAATTTGGCCCTGATTCTTCTCACCTCTGATAAGATAGAAACTTTTTACAACCGTGTAACTAGTATACATGTATGTAAGAATAATATTTTTACATTTTACCTTATTTTGCTGCAGTAATTAGTTTTGAAGACGAACATCAGTTACGAATTACTGGATACGGTGTTGAAGAAATAAATCACAGCAGAAAGGTAAACATTCAGCAATATTTTTGAAACTTTAAATCGTAATTGTTTTACATAAATCTGATTTGTTAATAATTTTTATATTTGTGCAAGTAAGGCCGAGTCAGGTGTAACATATCCCACACTTTGTAATTACTTGTCGCTCAACAATGATATTGCAAATATTTTCAAAAAGGTATGCAAATCTATGGAATGTGCAGAAAATGTAACGGGCTGGATCAATCACTGACTGACGTATGAAGACGTATTACTGTGTATGAGGAGGTGGGCTCCTTAGTGTATTGATATACATGTAATACTTCCTTATTAAATAACGTAATTTCAAAGTATGTGCATGTTACAGTTTTAGGACTGCTAGGCAGATGTATTTATTGAAGTTTTATCCTATTATATATAGGGTTTTTAAAGTAATGTCCCTTTTTAGCTCACCTGAGCCGAAGGCTCAAATGAGCTTTTCTGATCAGTCCGTTGTCTGTCGTTGTCGTCGTTAACTTTTCACATTTTAATCTTATTCTCATGAACCCATCTGCCAATTTCAACCAAACTTGCCACAAAGTATCCTTGGGTAATTTAGGAGAGATTCAAGTTTGTTCAAATGAAGGGTCACACCCTCTTCCAAGGGGGAATAATTATGAATTAGTGAAAAATTAGTGGCATCTTTTAAAAATCTTCTTCTTAAGAACCACTGGGCCAGGAGAGATGAAAATCAAATAGAATTATCCTCAGGTAGTGTAGATTCAAGTTTGTTCAAATCAAGACCCCGGGGTAGGGTAGGGCGGGGCCACAATGGACGGTCAAAGTTTAACATAAGAATACATGTACATAGAAAAAATCATAAAAATCTTCTCAAGAACAGCAAAGGCATAGTTATGGGAAAGCATATTCAGGTAGTGTTCAAATCATGACCCCTTGGGCAAGGATCGGGCCATAATGGACGATCAAAGTTTTAAGAAGGATTACATAAAATTAATTTTTTTTTCGATTCTTCTTCTCGCGAAACACACCTCATATCAGAGTTCAGGGGAACAAAAATATTAATAATAATCGTTTGATGTAAAAGTTAAACTTCTTATCATAATAACATGCAGTAAAATATCTCAATTAAAACAGTCTGAGATATAGAGCTTTTCAAACTTTCAAATTTTAGTTTTATAGTAGCATCATTTTTTGAATGCAGATCCAAAAACAGAATAATATACATATACAATTTTCATTTCATGCATCTGGATTTGATTCTACATTCTTTGAAGTCTTAAAAACAGTCTTGGAAAAGGTTTATATTTTTGCACACCATTAATAACAAAAATAAATTAATTGATTTTTTAGATAAATCAAATTTCTATAACCTAACATCACTTACATACTAATGCTAATAACATGATATGAAATAAAAAGTATTCAACTGTGATGTCTTGTAATGAAAAAAAAAAAAAAACAAAAAAACAAAAAACAAAAAACAAAACAAGAATTTAACAAAATGTTATATAAGAAATTTCATAACTTTGAAGAAACATTATGGGTCAATGCACTTGACTTCGTGAATTCAGAAATATTTTTTTTCAATTACTCAAAAACTTATTTTGAAAAAGGAATGCCACACCGACTTTTTATTATATAGATCTCTAACTCATCCCTTTTAAACAGTGGTTTCGGCATTAAAAGACCAATATAAGCTCTCAATTATTCTATGATTTTTTGCGTTTTTTTAATGAAATGAAAAAAAAAATGTTTTATTCACAGATAATAAGGTGCTCTTCGGTTTAACATTATAATACGAATGTCTAAAAAAATATGTTAAGAAAGACTGGATACGCTTTTTAATTGATTTAATAAAAAAAATTATGAAAATAAAACACAATAATTGTGAATATTTTTTAAATCTATGGATAAAAACTCCACATATTTAGATTCAAGTTTGTTGGAGAGGGCTAAAGTAGGCTTTGCCTGCTGCCTGATCCCATTCACTTTATGTGAATAAAATTTTGTATAAATAAAAAAAAGTTTGTTCAAATCATGACCCCCGGGGGTAGGGTGGGACCACAATGAGGTATCAAAGTTAAAAATAGGAAAACATATGGAACGCCGTCACTGGCTTATAGCAGAACACTACAATTGCATTGTGTCAACTTTCTATTACATTGTGTCAACTCTTTATGACATTTACACACACTACTATTGCGTTATGTCAACTTTCCATTACATTATGTCAACTCTTTATGACATTTACACACACTACTATTGCGTTATGTCAACTTTCCATTACATTATGTTAAGTCTTTATGGCATTAACTCGCACTTCAATTACATTGCGCCAATCTTCCATTGCATTATATCAGCTCTTTATGACATTAAGTCAAGACAATTTTACATGGTGTAAAGATGTTTTTATATAATTTCAACTCATTATTACATTATGTGCACTCTCTACTATATGGTCTAAGTAGTTCATTACATGATGTGAATTTATCTTTAATTCAATATCAAGTCGCTATAACACGATGTCAGAATGTCATTACATGACGTGAAAAAATTGTCACATGTGGCCAATTCTTTACTATATTATGTCATCAATATGCTACATGACAACGGGAATCTATTACATGACGTCAATTTTCCCTTACTTTTTGACAAATCATTATTATGTTATGCCGTTGTATCTTTACATTGTGTCTAAAATGCTTAGCCTCTTGTCAGTATATCTTAGAAAATTTCAACTCTTTATTGTGTGACGTAAGGTTTAGGTTATGCCTAAAAGTTCGTTTTGTGTTTTCAATATTAAATGCACATATGTTAAACATTCAAATAATTTAATTGAAACATATCAAATATTAAATTATACACAAGACTTAATTAATCCTTAATTAAATATCAGGTTAAATTTATAAATAGGATCATGTTCCCATGGAATCTTTATTGACGATTGTTTTTTTAACGTCGAAATTCAATGGTCGTTCAATCTCATAATTATCGCAAATCAAATAGTATGTGTCTTGCAGCAATATTTTTCTTTTTATTTTGAATTATTTTGAAAAGTTCGAAACTTCTGATCTAACTACAAAACACTGTCCTAAGCTTTTTATCAGTCTTTAACCCTCCTTTAAAAAAAAAAGTGTCAACACATCGTATTTCATGCACTGGTGGGTCGGTGTGGAGAGGGGGGATCCCGCCGTCCCATCTGTAGTGACTAAAATATACATGATATTAATCAATTGGTTTTACTTTGTAGGACATTGCATTTGTTTTACATAAAGTATAACTGAAATAAGTTGAAACGCCTTATAAAAAAATCTAAAGCCTGAGAGCTTCCGGGCTTTCACCACCTGGTCCCCAACTTAGACACCATATCGTCCCCCTATAGCTACTCCTTTCAAGAACCCAAGATCGCCACTGATATGAGCCCATGTTTTCTAAGGCATGGTTAATTAATTTAAGTGAGGGACTGGTAGATTTTTGTAACAGAATTCTGGTCCTGGAATGGTTGAAAAATAACTAATTCCAGTGACGTTGGATCGTTTTTGAAAGTTGAGGGAGGTTTGTCAGCCAGAAAAAAATAACGTACAAGAAAAAGCAAAAAAAAAAAAATCCAAAACCGAACTCGAAAATCCTATTTCGGGTGAAAGGGTGAAAAGGGGGGGGGGGGTCCAATTTCGATCAGTCCAAAAAAAAATTCCAAATATTATATACTACATTACCCTTATACTTTAGCAAAAAGTGGGGCTGAATTTCAATGAACATTTTCTATGATAAAGTTATGTCGGAAAAAAGAGGAAGTCAGATCCCCCCATATAATGTGTCTGTAATTCGTCCTAATTAATCAGGACCCCCCCCCCCCCTTCCCAGTCGTGAAAACACGGTCATCAACTTTGACATAATGTAAATGTATTTTACAGCACGTAATGAACATTGTAATCAACATGATAAAGAATTAACACAATGTAAAGATAGTTTTAAATCACATAGGAAAGAGTTAACATATTCTTATTATATATCCACATAAACATAATAAAAGAATGGAGTTTTGACATAATGTAATAAAGTGTTGATATAATATGGAACGCCGAGACTGTCTCCATATTGTATGTTCACATTATGTTATAAACCTTTTTACATCACGTAATAAAGCACTGACATAAAGGTAAGATATATACACAATTCACCTCACATTATGATGACCTCGGCTTAAAGTAAAGATACATTAACATCACGTAATAATGCTTTGCTATAATTGAAATATACACTCACAAAAGGGGATGGACTTTGACTTAATGTAATGATAAATTTAATCATAGAACACATGTAACACGAAATTAACTTGACGTAATGCAATTTTGACCTCACATAATAAAGAAATGAAATAATATAAAGAAACATTCATTTCACGTAATAAAGTTTTAACACAATGTAAACATATTTTCACGTCACATAATGAACTTTGGTCTTCAAGTTATAAAGTGCCGACATAATGGAAGAATGTGTTTACTTCATGTAATGTAGCATTGACATGATGTAAAGATATTTTTACATCACCTCATAAAAAATTAACATAACGTAAAGATATGTTCACATCACGTAATGATAGATTGACATAATGAATGCATAGTTTTATGCTATAAGTCAGTGATGGCGTTCCATGAAAAACATGGGGAAAATCTTTTAAAATCTTCTTATCAAAAAACAGCAGTGTCATAATTGGTTATAGTTATATGGAATCATCCTTAGGTAGTGTAGATACATATCATGACCCCCGGGGGTAGTCTTCGCAAGAACAACAAAGCCATGATTGATGATCAATGTAAAAGCATCAAAAAAGGTAATGTAGATTTAAATTTGTTCAATTCATGAACATATAATAGTTATACGGAGGAATATAAAGGCTATGATATAAATAAATATTTTCATCTTACAAACAGCAAAGCCATTATGTATCATATTAATTTAAAAGAATCCGTAGGACGTAGGGATTTAAGTTTGTACAAATACCCCCCCCCCCAACCCACTTTTAGATATTTAAATTTTTCAATATTCAACATATTTTCGCTTTTACCTAGCCAATTGTGCAGGTGAGTGATGTGGTCCCTGGGCCTCTTGTTCATATAGGTAGAGTAACCATACTTTGAAGTATTAAATATTCATTATTCATTGGCGTCAATTAATGGAAAATGATCTGTTTATAGCTCGGATAGAGTACCCGGGGGTAATGATGTACATCCGTCGTACGCCGATTGCTTGCAGTTAGAGAAATAAAGAATGCATGCTAGCAACTCAACAAATACAGGTTTATCAAAAAGGTTGATACCAGTAATTTTAAAAGTACAGGAAGAAAGAAGTATAAAGCACGCATTTGAAATAAATCAGAGAAATTACATAATAAAAATATATTGTCCAGTACACTGTTATAGGGAATTTTCATGTCCCCATTATCACAGATTTGGGATAAATAGTTTTTTGCCCTATCCGTCCCTTGTTTAGAACGTTTGAGTGTTTGGAGCAATGACTTTTATATTAAACATGTGCATTTCTTGTTACAGGACCTTTCTTTGGGTACAAGTATGTTTAACCTCTTGACCTTATCTAAATTTTGCGTAATGATCGTCGAGATACATGTACATACTGGTTCTATTCTCCTTTGGGAAGAAAATTGTTTTTTTTTAAAATGACTACTTTTACCCTATGCATGGTCTTCCAATCAAAGATCAGGGAAAGATCTATAATAGTTTTTGTCCATCTGTTTGCCTAAAAAGCTATGGTTTTCATATATAATTCTGTTTACTTATGATTTTTGACAAGGCTTTTCTTACGAGTATTTTTACGTCTACATTTTGAAATTGACCTAATTTTGACAACATTTTTGGAATGGCCTCATATTCCACATGTTTATTAATTGTGATAAGACCTTCCTTTTGAGTCAAACAATTCAAATCTCGGCCTTGCGGTCACTAGTACTTGCGTTTGAAAAACTTGAAAATATCATACAGGGACCTCAATGTTTACAGACTCCTCCTCTTTTGTTGTTATTCTGCTATAACATTGAAATAATACAGAATTTTAAGTGCATTTTATCATATTGTTGAAGTGAAATTAAAATTATGTTTGTAGCATTGCTTCACTAATTTGCTTTAACGTCCTGTTCTTAAGAGGGACTTTGCGAGACAAAAAAAACCATTCAATTTAACTTCAACCAACCTTCTGGACTACATGCGGACAATTAACGAAGTGAAGCGTGATGATAGGTTAATAAAAGTGAGTTCCCTGTCTATAGCAGTGCATACTACTGCTTGTACACTCTGTCTACTTCCACGCCAATCATGGTCATAAAGCGGGTCTTAGCATCACGACTTAGTCTGACAGGATACAGATGTAACGCGGGCTGCCGAGGGAAGTAGCTGCGTGTCAAGGGGGCAGTAAATAATCTATTTCCCTCGTACTCTTCCTATATCTAACCTGTATAACACTATCTATAAATACCTAATAAAGGACAGACACTGTATTTAGAGTAATTCTTCTAGATTTGTGTTTGCAAATGTTTATTAAGTAATTAACCTTTCTAGTTTTTAAAAGATATTTCTTTATGTAGACCAGTCAAGTATCTGGATGTGAAATTAGTGTCTAGATTTGTTCTGATAACTTCTTGTACTCGAATTAGTTAATTAGTTATCATATATTAATGGTATGTAATTAGCAATCAATGAATTAGTTAATTAGTTATCACATAATTAATGGTATGTATTTAGCAATCAATGAATTAGTTAATTAGTTATCACATAATTAATGGTATGTATTTAGCAATCAATGAATTTGTTAATTAGTTATCACATGATTAATGGTATGTAATTAGCAATCAATCATAAAACACAATGCAGTTCATAAGATTGAAGTTTTAAAGTGCTTAAAATTTTTTTTTCGTGTGCATATCCTATAAAACAATATTATGACCGACTTAAAACTTTAAACAGGAAAAGAACAATCATTTATACAAGTAATAAATAATTATTATTTCACCAAGGACACGATCTTAATTTAATCATTAATATGGTTTGTAGTATTCAAAGGGTAGAGGGTACTATAAATACATCAAGTAAGAATATTTCTATTATGACGTAATTGATGTAAAAATGTGCATTTTACTTATTGCTGTTTTTGTCCGTCGTCGTGTGTCGTCCTTCGTGTGTTAACATTTGAATATTTTCAGCTTCTTCTCTGTAACCGCTCAACCAATTTAAACCAAATTTGGCAAAAAACATCTATGGTTGAAGGGGAACAAAATTGTGAATGTCATGGTCCCTTCCCACCCCCCGGGACCTGAAGGGTGGAACCAAAACCACTAAAATCAATGCAATCTTCAAAAATGGTCAGTGTTTCCTGTGGGATGGGTTGCACAACTAGTGGTTATAAAGTGGAAATGCATTTTTTCTTTGTTTCTCGATCTACCTCTAGGTATTAAGTAACAAAAGTAAGGATGCTAAGTGACACATTATGGATATCTATAAGAAATGCCTGTCTTTCAGATCTATGAATTTCGTACGGGCTTATGTTTAAAACACGAACCAAATTCAATTGCTGGAAAGTTGTTACATGATACTCAGGTTAATTATAAGGCCCATGGTCCTTCCTGTTTTTTGAAAATGATAGCTGACTGACAAAAATATGTGGCAGTTATTGAGAATAATACCGTAACTGTAAATATACATGTAAATACATGTATGAATTTGTTTTTTGAGAATCAGAAGATACAATGTGAGCTATCAGGCTTCACGCATGCATATTTATCAAGCGCTTACGTGCTTCATGAAAAGATGAGGCTTGAAAGTGTTGTAGTTAGGTCCATGCACATGAATTAAAAAAAAATCACTTCTTAAATAACACTGTACTTTTATCAACTAAGAATTAAGGATGGCTATGTTTAATCAGATACTACAAAAAAGTCCATAATTTATAGGAACGAGAAACCACCTATTGCTCATTTTCACTTACTATTCTTGTTTAAAATTTTAATTTCAAATAACTAGGTCAATGACCTTCTTTACATGGCTTGTGGCTCCTAAGTACATGTATTTCTGAAAAAATCTTTTCCAGATATCTTACTATTTTCCTTTATACTCACAATATATTACAAGCAACATAACTTTTAAAATAATGAAATAATATTAATGGAACTGCGTTGCTTCATATATAAATAAACGATTAGAGTTGGGGCCATAAAACTTATTAATTATTATAGTCCGAATTTTCTCGTCAAATTTCTATTTTTCTTCCATTTTAATCTTAATATTACAAAAATGATGATAAGAACTGTAAATCATTTACAGCCTCAATTTGCTATATTCTTGCCTTTATTCTAATGATATTAATAGGCCTATTATATGAGGTCAATGATCAGATCATATTGAGATATGTTGTCTGGATGGTATTTGTTCATATTGTTGAATATATTTTATAGCATTCAATAGATAATGAAAAAATAATTCATGACTTTTACAACACACAGTGATATTTGCCAAATAATGTTTTAAATATATGTAACCTTTACTTTTTAATTGCTATGGCAAGAAATAAAATTTTGCTAAGAAGTAAAACTGAATTTCCATCATATTACCCTATGTTACTTTTGTTATTGCATATTTTCTTCAAATAATAAAATATCAAATATTTTAATTGATATTGAGTTAAAACTTGGTTATTCTATCCATTTAGAACAACATTTGATTTAACATGTACTTTATAAAAGTTCCTTTCCGTAATAGAAACATGAGTAGAACGTCATCTTAAAGGTGAATAATCTCGTGTATTTGTAAATGTCGGTTGGAGTATCAGTCAGTTACAATACTGATGAGTTCATTGTATAAATTATTCAGTGTAGTGTTCAGTATTTGTGCAATACTTGTATTTTTTTTTAAAAAGAAACGGGAAGTTTAAAGAAGTGTGGTGACATATAGATAAAAGGTTTATTTTCCAGAGAGTCATGCAAATTTAACGATATAGGTAGCTTTGATATAAGCAGGGATTGCACTTAGACCTCAATAACATCTCTAAAGAATCAAAATGTTTATTGTGTACAGTTAATTAAAATTTGAACCTATAGGAGCAGTAAAAAGTCAGACTCGTCTTGAGAGACGATGGACAAGCCTTATTCCGATCTTTATTGACTTTCTCAATGAATTATTTCAATAAAAAGAAAAACAAGGTTTCCCGATACTCACTTCATTCATAATTTTTTTCATGAATGAAAAGGAGAAACGACAACTAGGTTACGAATGAATATTTATAGCCAGCGTATCAATAATCGATGACAGATTCCTCGGAAGACTAATCCTATCCGATTTAGTTTTCTAAATGGTTCAGTGTATGACATTAACCATTGTACTGAAGGGCATTTACAGCATTAAAGGTGAATGGCTCTTAATTTGGTTAGAGTAAAATCAATACAAACCAATTACCGGCAGTTCTCTGTAGACTCTGAAGTACACAGTATTCCGTTATATACCCGGCAGTAGGTGTGCTGTCCTTGTGTAAAACAACCTGAGAGATATCATTAA
>NW_026928300.1:0-33406 GCF_032062105.1 Saccostrea cuccullata | reverse complement strand
CCATTCTCAATGACTGTGTAGTGTAGGGCAGCGCTGTGAGAATTCCATCGGCATCGAAAGCAAGTTTTTTAACTTGCCTAGATAGCCGAGCGGTCTAACGCGCTGTTCCTGCACTGCTAGGAGACAGATTCCGTAGGTCGAGAGTTCAACCCCGGGCTGGGGCGGAAGTGAGTATCCTTGTAAAAGTGAATTTCTCTGTGCTTTCTATATTAATATTTCTTCACTTAGGGCAGTTATATTAGTTTAAGAGTTGTTGTAATTTGTGCTTTATAAATAAAATTAATATCATCACAACATGTATTGGTAACGATCCTCTAAAAACTAATGTCCAAATAACTGTATCTTACTTCCATTCTCAATGACTGTGTAGTGTAGGGCAGCGCTGTGAGAATTCCATCGGCATCGAAAGCAAGTTTTTTAACTTGCCTAGATAGCCGAGCGGTCTAATGCGCTGTTCCTGCACTGCTAGGAGACAGATTCCGTAGGTCGAGAGTTCAACCCCGGGCTGGGGCGGAAGTGAGTATCCTTGTAAAAGTGAATTTCTCCGTGCTTTCTATATATATATATATATATATATATATATATATGAACCCGTTGAGGAAGATTTCAACTTTGAGGGTCACAAATGGGAGGACATGACAGTAGTCGAGATTGACCATAACCCAAAATGGACCGATGCTCAGAGAAAAAGCAAAGAAAAGTTCTGGATGCACAGATTGAAGTCATTCCGCCCTAATGATATTAACAAACTGAATGACTTCACCAGAATGAACGTAAACTAACCCAATTCCTGATGATACTAAACAAGATTATTCTCTCAATTTAGTGTAAAGTCTACAGTTAATTTGCGTCACCAACTCTCGAACAACCCACATAACTATGTATTGCTTACGCCTTTGTTAATTATTTCTTTCACGGTAATAAGTCCTTAAATATTTCAAAATTTATAATTGATCATAATTCATATGTTTAAATATCCCTGCTATATCATTTTCTTTATTAAGTAAAGTTACGCCATTTTGAGAGAATGAAACAATGTACGATTTACTGATTGTCGTAATTATTTAGCATAATTAATTCGTTCAATTATGTAAATCGCACTTGCACCCGAGTATACCCGATAGACCGGACTCATTTCATAGCGGTGCGGATTTCTTTCTTTATTAGTGTTCTTAAAAAATTCCAATTCATCATGTAATTAAGTATGTAAATATCTAGTGTTTAGTAGTTTAGTAGTAGTGCTAGTTGTTTTTGTTTCTCTTTTTCCTTTGTTCTTATGACTTTTTAACTTTTTTCTTGTCCTGAGGAAGGGACAGGGCGTGCAAAATTTGACAATTTTTATTGTTCGTGTCGTTGGTCATTTTTAGTGCTTTATAAAAATTTCCACCCGTGACCTTGTATCTACTTGGTAGATCCGACATTTAGGATATACAGTGTTGTTGGTTTTTTAGTGCTTTATATATATATATGTAAAAATGTAATATGTATTTAGCTTATTTTTCATCTTAAGTTTAAAATATTTGAAACTAAGTTTTTATATATCAAAGTACCACGGGATTGATAACGGCGTCTATGGCGTAAAAGGTAGCGCGTCGGACTGACACTTTCTCGGTCGTGAGTTCGCTTCCCGGCGTCGGAGAAGTCAGGTTTTGTTCAGAAAATGAAGCCGTGCACCATTTCTGCATAGTATGCTTACGTTATATAAATCCTTAGAACACTTTGCGAGAATAGTAGGGTATTGGTTATGTAGAGACAAACTGACAGGAAGCATAATGATATCGCGTAGTATTGTAAGGATTCATATAGCGTAAGAAAACTATACAGACGCCGTTATCTAAAGCATTCTGATATTGCCGTGTTTATACAACAGTCAGCATAATAATAACAATGGCGTTGTACTTTGCACGCACTATTCCTAAATAATAGTCAGGGTTTGACACATAGTGCGTGCACTCGGCTCAGGCTCGTGTGCCAAGTGTTTATACCCTGACTACTATTTTAGGCATAGTGCATGCAACGTACAACACTATTATATAAATAGAAACAAATCAATACTTACGACAAGCATCAATGAAGAACGTTTTTGGCTTTTTTTTGAGGTTTGGCTGGTCTGCTGCTTGATAAATATCAACATAGTTAACGCAATTGCCATCGGAACCTAACAGAGTTGTTCTACTCCCATGACTGCTGATAAAACAGACCAGACTGTGTGAGTCTTCCTTTTCTGCATACCTCTTGATAGCAGGACATATATCGTGTGCATGAAGATTTCGAAAAGCCTTTACTTCGTAACCATATCTTTGAAAAAGATCCCTTATATCCACTGAAAAAAAGGAAATGTTATTAAATGACAGTAATTTTTTTTTTTAATTTTACATTTTTTTGTACATTTGAAATGGTTGGCTGCTTGCGTCTCTCAATGAACTCATGATTAGCACCTTTTAAATGGAAGCTTTTTTAAATGAAGTTGCAAAAGCTTAATGGAGGGACCAATGAAATAAATCAAGATTCATAAGTCACTATAAACATTTTGTTCGTAAGCATCTGTTTCTGTCTGATGAACAAATAGAAAACAGAAAACGCTTACATTTTTTTATTAGAATCTTGGTAATCATGATATTAATTCAAGAATACTAGTATTTACTCCAAAGAAAGCTGTGTTGCAACCACTATTGAAATAACGACCACTATTGAAATAATGATATCAATAGTGGTTGAGAGTGCATTTCAATAATAAACATAGGTGATAACCACTGCTGAAATACAACCACTATTGAAATAATGATATCAATAGTGGTTGAGAGTGCATTTCAATAACAAACATAGGTTAATAACCTAGTGACCTTGATTTGCCAGAAAGACATTTGATCAGGGTCATGACAAAACCTCCGTTCATAAGTAATCTATGTTTCAAGTAAGAGCCTCCAATGATTTTCATTTGCTAATTCATAGCCTAGTAGAGAAAATATTTCTTCTGTCAGTGACCTTGATCTTAACAGAATAACCTTGGCTCTGTGTCAAGACAAACACCTTTTAGTGATTAGAAGTTCATAACCCTGACAGGAATTTTACAACTTTTCTGTCATTGGCCGATGAAGATTGTTTGAAATCTGCATTATCTCGCACCATTTTGTCACAGGTCAGAAAACAACATTGAGGTATTTTAAAACATCACCGAATATTAATATTCAAACAACATGGAGTTTCTATTAATGAAAGATAGACGGGGTTGAAAGTCCTTTCCATAATAAGTATTTTAGGTAATAGTTTTACTTTCAATAAAATTAAACTCAAAAGTCCACAAATAAAATATCTTTCCTTATCTATTTCAAAGTTTGGGTAAAGGGGGTGAGGAGCATGGGGATGTCATGATGTATACGTAATACATCCGAGGTTTTTATTCTCTTATTTTATTAAACCTCATGGTTTTATACACGTTATTCAATCATTTCATTCATAATTATTTTCCTTGAAGGAGGAATGCATGGATAAAGGATTAAAGAAAATTCACGA
This sequence comes from Saccostrea cuccullata, assembly GCF_032062105.1. Classification (NCBI taxonomy): domain Eukaryota; kingdom Metazoa; phylum Mollusca; class Bivalvia; order Ostreida; family Ostreidae; genus Saccostrea; species Saccostrea cuccullata. The sequence goes on along the minus strand of NW_026928300.1, from coordinate 29,893 downwards.
TGTACAATAGCATCCGTGCATGGACTTCATTTTAGTACTACATAATGATATTGTGCTTGAAGTTGAATAAAATCATCAAATAAATTAAATTTAAGTAGGAAAGGGAGATTATGTTTAATAGAATAAAAATTAGACAATACTTGATACAGGGACTCGCTGGTAAAAATGTACTTGAATAAAATGCCTTTTACTCGCTTTCTCTCGTATGCGTATTTTTTTTAAACCAAGGAAAGTAATTTGCGCTAGATATAAGTTCATCATTTTAAAGAAAATACTGAGTTTTATACGGTAAACGATACAAATGGTTTGACTTTGGTGCCGGTTATGATTTTAACAGTTTAATTTAGGTTGTAAAAGCGTTTAATTACATGATAAGTCTGTAATATTCAGATAAGATTGTTAGCCCGGTATACAAGTTCTTAAATTTTCGATTCTGGACATATGCTGGTTTATTATGTTCCCCAAACGAAGTTGGGGAACATATTGTTTTTACTCTGTTTCTTCTTATTATGTTCCCCAAACGAAGTTGGGGAACATATTGTTTTTACTCTGTTTCTTATTATTATTATTATTTTTCCTGGGAAAATTTATTGCCACGAGTGATCTTGTAAACTACACATCCGACTAAGGTAAAATGTTTTTAGGGTCAGTAGACATGTTATGTAGATTTGCCAAACAAAGGTCAATTTGCGCGCACGTGCTTGCAAGAGCGCGCACGTGCAACACGAGAAATGACCAATATAATGAATATTGCTGTAACTTTTCTTTTTTCTATGAATTTTTTTTAAACTCATAATATAAGGATACATTAGTAGTATAGACAAGATGGCATGGTCAAAATAGCAAGATCTCACGCGCATGCACGAACGCTTCGCTCTGATTGGCTGAAACTAAAGTCTCAATATCTTTCTTGTTTCTTGTCATAATCTTTTGAAATTTTGAACATAGTCCTACATTATGAAGATCTACAGCATTATATATAAAATATTTCATGAAAGCATGCGCATGCACGCGTGCTGCAATCTGATTGGCTAAAACTTTAAATGGCTTTTCTTCTTTGTTTTTTAAAATGCTTTAAAATTTAAAACATAGTCATGCATTAGGATATCCTAAAATATGATATAAAAAAAATTCATAAAATACGCGAATGCACGTGTGCTGCAATCTGATTGGCTGAAACTTCAAATGGCTATAATCCTTTGTTTTTCAACCAAACAGGATGGGATTTGAAACATAGATAAATATAAGGGACTCCTAAAAGAAGGTGTAGTCATTATGCACGTGCTGTGAAATAGTAAAAAAAAAAATATTCGAATGAGTAATTTTTTTTAATACTTTTGGATTAAATGCTTTTATATTAAGTATATTAAATTTTAGATAGTGTAGACAAAAATATGGTCGTTACGCACATGAACACGCGTGCAATGCCTATTTTTAAATATATGTTGTATTTTTCGGAAGATTTATTAAGTCAAAATTCCATAAAGTATTTATTTAATAGAGATTACAGGGAATATGGCACCAAAAGGGATTTGGGGGAGCTTTGGGGGAATCTGAAGGTCCCCTTTACAATTAGCACTAGTTATTATTATTTTTCTTCTTTTTCCCTTTTCCGGGAACTTTTTTGTCCGGGAATATTTGTAAACTGTTCGTCCGATGTAGAAAATCCTTTTTAGGGTTAGTAGACATGTTATGTAGATTTGTGGAATCAAGGTCTTTTTGCGGCACGGTTTGCAAAGCGTGCAGTGCAACACGTGAAATGACCAAATAATAGATATAGCCAAACTGTTTTTTTTAATGAAATGCTTTGAAACTCATAATGTGAGGATATATTAGAAGTGTAGACATGACGACATGGTAAAAATAGCAAGATCTCACGCGCATGCACGTGATTCGCCTGATTGGCTCCCTAAAGTCTAAATATCTTTTTTTGTTTTTTGACGAAATCCTTTGAAATTTTGAACATTGCCATGCATTAGGATATGCTCAACATGAAATAAAGCAATTACAAAAAACACGTGCATGCACGTGCGCTGAATCTGATTGGCTGAAACTTTAAACAGCTATAACTCCCTTGGTTTTCAACCAAACAGGATGGGATTTGGAACATAGATGATTAATGGACTTCTAAAAGTAGGTAGGGTAATGCACATGCATACACATGCGTGTACATGTGCTGCAATCTTTTGGCTGAAATTTTAAACAGCTATAACTCTCTTAGTTTTCACCCAAACGGGGGGGAAATTTTAAAACTAGATAGATGTAATGGACTTCTACAAGAAGGTAGGGCACCATGCTCATGTATGCACGGCGTGCACGTGAAATGAGTAAAATCAAACATATTAGTTGAATCAGTGTATTTTTTTTTTATAATTTTGGATTAAATGTTTAATATTCAGTGTATTAAAAATATAGGTGTAGACAAGATGACATGGTCATGACGCAAATGCATTCACATGTGCACGCGTGCAATGCTAAAAGTTAAATGATTTTTTACATTCTTTGTAAAGTTGTTAAAATTCAGATGCATAGATTTTGTTTTATTTAATGAAGTTTGGGAAAGGGCACCAAAAGGGAGTTGGGGAGCTTTTGGAAATCTGAAACCCCCCCTTTACAATTAGCAGTAGTTTTTTTTTCTTTTTTATTTCTTCTCCATTTTTTGTCCGGAAGTTTTTAGAAACTGTTCACCAAACAAAAAACCTATTTAGGGTTAGTAGGCATGTTGTGTAGATGGCCAACAAAGGTATTTTGCGCGCTTTCGCAGACGGCGGGCGCGTGCAATGAGTAAAATGACTGATATATTTAATATGGTTGTAACTTTTATATTTTTTGATAAAATGTTTTGAAAACCTTATTAAAGATATATAAGTTCTGTAGATAAATACATGGGCAAATTTGCAGAACTACGCGCATGCACGTGAGCTTTGCTCTGATTGGCTGAAACAGAAAAATTTAATATGTAAAACGAGAAAATTTGGCGCATACGTTTTTAGCGCAATCGCAAGTGGGAATGTTGGGGCAAATAAAATTTTTGCGCTTTCACTTGTCATAAAAAATATAATTGATAATTTGTTTTTTTTTTTTACATCCGTATTTGATTTTTGTTAAGCACGGAAACACAATAGCGCTTCCGTATAAATAAAAATTAACTTTACCGTGGGTTTTTGACACGGACGTGACACAATATAAAATTTATTTTATTTTCCACGGTTACTTAAATAAAAGCAGTGGAGTATTTACGCATTTTATCAAATGAAAACAATGCAAACATCAAAGAAAGTTACTTGGATAAACGGTAATCATAATCAGGTATTGTCTGGCAAGCGCATTGTCATTGACATCATCGTTTACCTCGAGGCGATAGATGATTGACACGCCGAGAAGCCAAACTTTGAAGGTGCTAATGATTAAAATCAGGTAACGACTACCGGGGTATATAACAATACTTTAATTAAATTATAATTTGGCAGAACTTTCTCATCGATCCTACCATGTACAGACCTAGACAAGTGTGTTTATAAAAATCCAACGACCCTTCGACTTTACGTAATCGCGCGTTCCGGTTTGCATGTACTTATGTAAAACCTTTGAACACCACACACACAAAATTGAGATCTGTTAGCGCACAATAAATTTTAGCGCTCAAAGGCTCTTGCGCCAAAGGCGCTAAAATTAGTATTGCGCCAAATATTCTCGTTTTACAGTATCTTTTTTGTTTTATGATGAAATGCTTTGAAATTTCTAACATAGACATGCATTAGGATGTACTACAATATGATATATAAAATTTTTCATGAAATCACGCGCATGCGCGTGCGCTGCAATCTGATTGGCTGAAACTTTAAATGAGTATAACTCCCTTGGTTTTCAACCAAACAGCATGGGATTTACAACATAGATAGACATAAAGGACTCCTACAGGATGGTATGGTCACCATTCACATGCATGCACGTGCATGCACGTGCGCTTTGCTCTGATTGGCTGAAACAAAAATCTCAATATCTTTTCTGTTTTTTTACAAAATGCTTTGAAATTTAAAACATAAGCATATTTTAAGATGTCCTACAATATGATATATAATAATTCTCATGAAAATACGCGCATGCACGTGCGCTGCAATCTGATTGGCTTAAACTTTGAATGGCTATAACTCCCTTGTTTTTCAACCAAACAGGATGGGATTAAGAACATAGACAGACATAATGGACTCCTGCAAGAAGGTATGGTCATCATGCACGTGCGTGCACGTGCAAATGAATAAAATAGTGTAGACAAGATGATATCGTCATTACGCTCATGCAATCACATGCACACGCCTGCAAGGGAATATGGCACGAGAAGGGAGTTGGGGACGTTTGGGGAACATCCTGAAACGGTTCCCGTTACAATTAGCACTAGTTACTACTTGAAATGTACATTGTATAATCTGCTACTGATATTTAATCACGGAACAATATTACAATGTTAGCACACTATACATGTACTAATCATTTATACGGGTTTTGAATAAATTATAAAACAAATTAAGTTCATTGCTTTAAAATCATTATTTCTTGAACTTTACTATAAAACCTGTAATATAAATTAATAGACAGTGTGCAGCACAGAAGTCAATTATGAAGTTTACACGTGCCGGTGTTACTTATCGATGTTTAGTCCATTTCATTGAGTATAATTCTATCCTTACGATTCGGAAGATTCTCTTTAAAAGTTAAAATTGGTATAGCCATGGTTAATATCTGTGATGAAAAAAAATGTGTTTCGGAAAACTTGTGTTGAAAACGGATTTATTTGTGTGTGAAAAGAGCAAAGCTTGTGCATTTTAATAAATATTGGTTGAAGTAAAGTAACTGCAGATCGCCAGTCCTTGCGCTATGAATCGTCAAATTACACATGGATCTAACGAATATTTAAGAATTGAAGACTGATTTATGTACGTGTAAAATGCCCCAGCGTTTTGTACTAGATTTAAACCTAAAACATTTTAAGATATTTTTGAAAGATTTAATTTACTTAGAGAAATAATATTTTCTTACTGTTGTAGAATGGTTTGTATATACCAATTATTTGCCTATGACTGCGGGGTCAATGGTTCACCGCGGTGTGTCGCTTTAGAATTTCTCGGCCGCATGAAATCGAAAGATAGATTAATGGTAATGGTAAACACCCTCTGGGCTCCAGGTGAATATGAGAATCGCGCAGTAAATACTTGCGTATTATTTGACTCTTAAAAGTTTTTTTTATAAGATCCGGGCGTATATTGTTTCCGTTCAAATTGTTTGTGTTCACATTTAAACGAAGAAAAGATATTTGTGCTTTTTTTCTATATACTCTTTTCTCTTGGAAAGATCTTTATTAATAAAAGGAAAATGATACCATCGAATACTCTTAACGGGAAACAAAGAACACATTTAAAACCTAATTTAAAAAAGAGATACGATACAGCGTGGTAAAATATTTTTTACTTACGATAAATTTATTTCAATTATACGCATAAAGATCGAGTTCTTCAATATCAAAATGAGAACGGAGCCTTGTTTACGGTGAATACGGATCTAGCTTTCTTTCCTACCATACGTAAGACTCGAACAAAATAATATTTTCATGGGACAGAGATAGTATAAGAATTTAAGGAACAATTTTATCAAGAATTAATTTAACCATTCTGTGGTGTTTTTTTTTGTGTGTGTATGACTGTAGGTCGCTGGATCACACGCCGATTGATTCCCGGTGACCGACTTTGCCCGCCGCTATCGAGGGAGGCGTGTTATATAATTGTAAACAAACAAGGTGAATGTTAAAGCCGTGCACTTAATGGCTGTGAATAGTATATGTGCTTTTTGGTTATGGTTTATTTTCTCACTATATTGTTTGCTTTTATGTGATAAGAAGAAAAGATTACATTTTCTTCCCTTTTTAGTTGACTAATGATTTATACGATTTTTAAAAAATGAAATAAAAGGGAAAGTTGTCAGGGAACAAACATGATAATTTGTAAGAAAAAAAGCACAATCACTTCGAGAACTTTATTCTAAAGAATATTAGCATCCAATGTAGCCATGTTTATTATTTATAGTAAGCTTGCTTTGGTTACACGCATGAGAAGCTCTCGTTTACGTGCTGAGTGAAAAGAATTACCTTTGCATATATAGGTCATGCACCAGCTCATTTAAAACAAGATTCGAACACAATAATAATTTCATGAGATCAGTAAGATGTTAAAGCACAACTTTATAATCGATAGTCATTTCGAAATATTTACCGTTTTTGAGTTATAAAGCAAAAACTTTCAAGGTCCCTTGATCCCTAATTATAGGGGTCAGCCTCTTTTGAATAATATTATATGAAAGTCCTTGCAATTATGCACAACTTTTGTTCATTATGTCTTAACAAAATATTTTTGGTTTTCAAGATAAGAAGGAAAATATGTGTAAATTTTCGCTCTATATAGCGCCATTGTGAATACAGAAATCGAAAAACAAAAACCGATGTGCACAACTTCAATCCTTCTGTTACCTAAAATCAGTAAAAATTCTGCTCCAGCTTTTGTGGTCTCTGAGCCTTTATCCGGAAACGAAAACCTATAAATTTTCGTTTAAAGGGGAAAAACTCAAAAGCGGGAGTGAATTTTTGAAATGTTAGATACCACTCTGATAGAGTTTAATAATGTCTATAATGTCTGAAAATTTGAGCAAAATCCATTGATAAATGAGTGAGATATGAGGCCTCAAAGTTGGCGTCTAGGAAGTAGAAGAAAAAAAATAATAACTAGGAGAATTATTGTTCACAGAACAATAAGAGGTCTTTCCACCTTTTTAAATTTTTTATAATTTTATATTTCACTCTCTAATATAATTTTAAGGGAAATGGCTTAAAAAAAGAAAATGAAAATTTAATTATTTTTTTTTTGAAATGACCTTAACCTTTGACCTTGATGAGATCTTCAAGGTCAAAGGTCAAGGGTCACAATGCAATTGACCCCATGCCTCTACGACTTTTAGTTTTATAGTTATAAGTTTAAATATTAAGTGCAAAGAAGTTAAAGGGCAATAACTCATATAAGGGGTCATTCGATCCTTTAGTACTTATACAATGAAGATGTGCCTAAAGACTCTTAAGACATTAGTGAAGGTTTCATGCCTCTACGGTCTACGGTTTTGAAGTAGTAGCGATAACAATGTTTTTTGCATAAGGGGCAATAACTTTTCATAGGGTCAATCTTGGGGAACAAGAGTAAAATCTTTGAAATAGATTTAAGTGTACATATTAATGACGCAAAGACTGATTGCATATGTTAAAAGACAAAGGATATATAAAAAGAGCTTAATTTCTCATTTTTGGAATGACCTTGACCTCTGACCTTGACGAAATATTCAAGGTCAAAGGTCAAGGGTCACAATGCAATTAACCCCATGCTTCTACCATTTACAGTTTTCAAGATACAAGGTTTAATAGTAAGTATAAAGAAGTTAAAGGGCAATAACTCATATAAGGGGTCATCAGAATCTTTTGCACTTATATTATGAAGTTAGGTCTAAAGACCCTTAAGACATTAGTGAAGGTTTGGTGTCTCTAGGGTGTACAGTTTCGGAGGAGTAGCGATAACAAGGTTTTTCGCACAAGGGGCAATAACTTTTAAAAAGTTTAATCTTAGGGGACAAGAATGAAATCTTTGAAACAGTTTTAATAGTACATATTAATGATGCATAGACATTAAGTATATGTTGAAAGACAAAAGAGATACAAAAAGAGCTAATTTTCTCATTTTCGGAATGACCTCGACCTTTGACCTTTACATGAATTTAAAGGTCAAAGGTCAATGAATCTTATGCAGTTGGTCCCATGTCTCTACGTCTTCTTGTTTTGAAAATTTTTAATTTTTTGTAAAATTCAAAAAGTTTCAGGGGCAATTACTCATTGAAGGGGTCACCGAATACTTTCGCAATGAATAGATTGAATAGTCCCCATAATTAGTCGAAGGCATTCATGAAGGTTTCATACCTCTGCGGTTTACGGTTTCTGAGGAGTAGCGATAACAAGTATTTCTTGCAAAAGGGGCAATAACTTCAAAAGCGGTCAAGGTTCATTTACGCAGGGTCAACTGCAAACATCTTTTACGGAGTACATTCCTATGAACTATAAATCTTTTCGATATATCTTCAAACAAAAAAACATGCGGCGGAAAAATAATAATAAAAAACTAGGAGACTTATTGTTCACAGAACAATAAGAGGTCTTTCCACCTTCTTTGAATTTCAAATTTGTTTATATCTGACTCCTAAAAATTAAATTCCATTAAAAATAAAACCAAAACTCTCTGAAAGCATAGAAAAAATGAAAAAAAAAAAAAATGAATGACCTTGACCTTTGACATTGAGAAAATATTCAAGGTCAAAGGTCAAAATGTAATTGACTCCATGCTTCTACGTCTTATAGTTTTCAAGTTTTTAAGGTTTAATAGTAAGTACAAAGAAGTTAAAGGGCAATAACTGATATAAGGGGTCATCAGATCCTTTTGCACTTATACAGTGAAGTTAGGCCTTAAGACCCTTAAGACATTAGTGAATGTTTGGTGTCTCTACGGTCTACGGTTTCGGAGGAGTAGCGATAAAAAGGTTTTTTGCACAAGGGGCAATAACTTTCAAAAGGGTCAATGTTAGGGGACAAGATTGAAATATTTGAAACAGTTTTAAGAGTACATATAAATGATCCTTAGACATTAAGTATACATTGCAAGACAAAAGAGATATAAGAAGTGTTAAATTTCTCATTTTTGGAATGACCTTGACCTTTGACCTTAAATGAATTTAAAGGTCGAAGGTCAATGAATCTTATGCAGTTAGTCCCATGTCTCTATGACTTCTCGTTTTGAAAATTTTTAATTATTTGTAAAATTTCAAAAGTTCCAAGGGAAATAACTCATTGAAGGGGTCATCGAATGCTTTTGCAATGAATAGATTGAAAAGTCCCCTTAATTAGTTGAAGACATTGGTGAAGGTTTCATACCTCTATGGTTTACGGTTTCAGAGGAGTAGCGATAACAAGCATTTCTTGCGAAAGGGGTAATAACTCCGAAAGGGGTCCAGGTTCATTTACGCAGGGTCAACTGCAAAAATCTTTTACGGAGTACATTTTTATGAAATAATAATCTTTTCGATAAATCTTAAAACAAAAAATCACACGGCGGAAAAATAATAAAAAAGAAGAAACAGAAGGAAATCAATAGGTCTTTCAACAGAAAGGTGGAAAGACCTAAAAAGAAAAATAACTAGGAGACTTATTGTTCACAGAACAATAAGAGGTCTTTCCACCTTTTGAATTTCAATTTTATTTAATATTTATCTATTTAAAATTAAATTTTATAAAAAAGAAACCAGGAATGGCTTAAAAGAAGAAAAAAAAATGAAAATGATTTCTTTTTTTTTTGGGTGACCTTGACCTTTGACCTTCAAATAATGTTCAAGGTCAAAGGTCAAGGGTCACATTGCAATTTACTGCATGTTTCTATGACTGATAGTTTTAAAGTTACAAGGTTTAATAGTAAGCACAAAAGCATTTAAGGGCAGTAACTCATTCAAGGAGTCACCAGATCCTTTTGAACTTGAACATAAAAGTTTTGTCTAAAGTCTCATAAGGTATTAGAGAAGGTTTCGTGTTTTTGCGGTTTACGGTTTTGGAGCAATAGCAATTAAAATGTTTTTCATACAAGGGGCAATAATTTTTAATAGGGTCAATCTTAAGGGACGAGAATGAAATCTAAGAAACAGTTTTTAAAGTACATATTAATGATGCATAGACATTAACATATGTTGAAAGACAAAAGAGCTATAAAAAGAGCTAAATTTCTAGGTTTGGAATGACCTTGACCTTTGACCTTTACATGAATTTTAAGCTCAAAGGACAATGAATCTTATGCAGTTGGGCTTATGTCTCTATACCTTCTCGTTTTGAAAATTTTTAATTATTTGTAAAATTCAAAGACTTTCAGGGGCAATTACTCATTGAAGAAGTCACCGAAGACTTTCGCAATGAATAGATTCCATAATCCTCTCAATTAGTCGAAGACTTTCGTGAAGGTTTCATATTTGTACGGTTTATGGTTTTGCAGTAGTAGCGATAACAAGGTTTTCCGCACAAAGGGCGATAACTTTTAATAGGGTCAATCTTACGCAATACTAATTGAATCTTTAAAATAGCTTTAAAAGTACATATTAATGATTCTTAGACAATTTGTATATGTTAAAAGACAAAAAAGATATAAAAAGAGCTTAATTTCTCAATTTTGGAATGACCTTGACCTTTGACCTTTACATGAATTTTAAGCTCAAAACTCAATGAATCTTATGCAGTTATTCCCATGTCTCTATCACTTCTTGTTTTGAAAATATTTAATTATTTGTAAAATTCAAAAAGTTTCAGGGGCTATAACTCATTGAAGGGGTCACCAAATACTTTCACAATGAATAGATTCCAGAGTCCCCTCAAGCAGTCGAAGACATTAGTGAAGGTTTCATGTCTCTGCAGTTTACGGTTTTGGAGGAGTAGCGATAACAAGCATTTTATGCGAAAGGGGCAATAACTTCCAAAGGGGTCATAGTTCATATGCGTTGGGTCAAATTTGTTCCTAACTTTTAATAACCTTTACGATGAACAAAAAGTCTTTTCGATAAATGTCGAAACAAAAAATCAGCGGAAGAAAAATAATAGGAACTAGGAGACTTATTGTTCACAGAACAATAAGAGGTCTTTCCACCTTTTTAATTTCAATTTCATTTAATATTTATCTATTTAAAATTAAATTTCATAAAAAAAGAAACCAGGAATGGCTTAAAAGAAGAAAAAAAATGATAATAATCTTTTTTTTAGGTGACCTTGACTTTTGACCTTCAAGTCATATTCAAGGTCAAAGGTCAAGGGTCACATTGTAATTAACCCCATGTTTCTATGACTTATAGTTTTAAAGTTATAAGGTTAAATAGTAAGCACAAAAGCATTTAAGGGCAGTAACTCAATCAAGGAGTCACCAGATCCTTTTGCACTTGAACATAAAAGTTTTGCCTAAAGTCATATAAGACATTAAAGAAGGTTTTATATCTTTGCGGTTTACGGTTTTGGAGCAATAGCAATAAAAATGTTTTTCGTACAAGGGGCAATAATTTTTTATAGGGTCAATCTTAAGGGACGAGAATGAAATTTAAGACACAGTTTTAAAAGTACATATTAATGATGCATAGACGTTAAGCATACGTTGAAAGAAAAAAGAGATATAAAAAGAGCTAAATTTCTCAGTTTTGAAATGACCTTGACCTTTGACCTTTACATGAATTTTAAGCTCAAAGGTCAAAGAATCTTATGCAGTTGGGCTTATGTCTCTATACCTTCTCGTTTTGAAAATTTTTTAATATTTCTAAAATTCAGAGACTTTCAAGGGCAATAACTCATTGAAGGAGTCACCAAATACTTTCACAAGGAATAGATTCCAGAACCCTCTCAATTAGTCAAAGACTTTAGTGAAGGTTTCATATTTCTACGGTTTACGGTTTCGAAGTAGTAGCGATAACAAGGTTTACCGCACAAAGGGCGATAACTTTTAATAGGGTCAATCTTACGGAATACAAATTGAATCTTTAAGATAGTTTTAAGAGTACATATTAATGATGCTAAGACAGTTTGTATATGTTAAGAGACAAAAAAGATATAAAAAGAGCTTAATTTCTCAATTTCGAAATGACCTTGACCTTTGACCTTTACATGAATGTTAAGCTCAAGGCTCAATGAATCTTATGCAGTTGGTCCCATGTCTCTATCACTTCTCGTTTTGAAAATTTTTAATTATTTGTACAATTCAAAAAGTTTCAGGGGCAATAACTCATTGAAGGAGTCACCGGATACTTTCGCAATGAATAGATTCCAGAGTCCTCTCAATGAGTCGAAGACTTTAGTGAAAGTTTCATATTTCTACAGTTTACGGTTTCGAAGGAGTAGCGATAACAAGCATTTCTTGCGAAAGGGGCAATAACTTTTAATAGGGTCAATCTTACGGAATATGAATTGAATCTTTAAAATAGTTTTAAGAGTACATATTAATGATGCTAAGACAGTTTGTATATGTTCAGAGACAAAAAAGATATAAAAAGAGCTTAATTTCTCAATTTTGGAATGACCTTGACCTTTGACCTTAACATGAATTTTAAGCTCAAAGCTCAATGAATCTTATGCAGTTGGTCCCATGTCTCTATCACTTCTCGTTTTAAAAAATTTTAATTATTTGTAATATTCAAAACGTTTCAGGGGCAATAACTCATTGAAGGGGTCACCGAATGCTTTCGCAATGAATAGATTGAAGAGTCTCCATAATTAGGCAAAGCCATTGGTGAAGGTTTCATACCTTTACGGTTTACGGTTTTAGAGGAGTAGCGATAACAAGGGTTTTTAGCACAAGGGGCAACAACTTTTAAAAGGCTCAATCTTAGGGGCCAAGATTTATATCTTCTAAAGAGTTTCAAAAGTACATATTAAAGACATAAGATAGATCGCATATGTTTAAGGACATAAGAGCTATTAAGAGAAATTTATTTCTCATAATTGGAATGACCTTGACCTTTGACCTTGAAATGAATTTGAAGGGAAAAGGTCATTGAATGTTATGCAGTTGGTTTCATGTCTCTAAGACTTTTCGTTTTGAAAATTTTTAATTTTTAGTAAAATTTATAAACTTTCAGGGGCAGTTACTCATTGAAGGGGTCAAAGAAAACTTTCGCAATGAATAGATTGAAAAGTCTCCTTAATTAGTTGAAGACAATGGTGAAGGTTTTATATCTCTACGGTTTACGGTTTCGGAGGAGTAGCGATAACAAGCTTTTCGGTGAAAGGGGCAATAACTGCATAAGGGATCTAAGTTAAAACATGGGGGGTCATTTTTCGGAATAACTTTGAATATCCAGTATCATGAACTATAAAGTTTTTCGATAAGTCTTACGGTGTCAAAACATAAGGTAAGAAATAAAATAAAAAAAACAGAAGCATTTCAAGAGGTCTTTCCACAGAAAGGTGGAAAGACCTAATAATAATAAACAGAAGAAAATCAATAGGTCTTTCCACAGAAAGGTGGAAAGACCTAACTAGGAGACTTATTGTTCACAGAACAATAAGAGGTCTTTCCACCTTCTTTGAATTTCAATTTCATTTAATATTTATCTCTTTAAAATTATATTTCATCAAAAAGAAACCAGGAATGGCTTAGAAGAAGAAAAAAAATGAAAAATTTAAAAATTTAAAAGTGACCTTGACCTTTGACCTTCAAGTTATATTCAAGGTCAAAGGTCAAGGGTCACAATGTAATTAATCCCATGCCTCTATGACTTATAGTTTTAAAGTTATAAGGTTTAATGGTAAGCACAAAAGCATTTAAGGGCAGTAACTCATTCAAGGAGTCACCAGATCCTTTCGCACTTTAACATAAAAGTTGTGCCTAAAGTTCCTTAAGACATTAGTGAAGGTTTTATGTCTCTGCGGTTTACAGTTTCAGAGCAATAGCAATAACAAGGTTTTTCGCACAAAGAGCTATAACTTTTAATAGGGTAAATCTTAAGGGACAAGAATGAAATCTTTGAAATAATTTTAAGAGTACATACTAATGATGCAAAGACAGATTGTATATGTTAAAAGACCAAAAAAGATATAAAAATTGCTAAATTTTTCAATTTTGGAATGACCTTGACCTTTGACCTTTGCATAAATTTTAAGATCAAAGGTCAATGAATCTTATGCAGTTGGTCTCATGTCTCTGCAACTTCTCATTTTGAAAATTTTTAAGTATTTGTGAAATTCAAAAAGTTTCAGGGGCAATAACTCATTGAAGGGGTCTCTGAATACTTTCGCAATGAATAGATTGAAAAGTCTTCTTAATTAGTCAAAGACATTGGTGAAGGTTTTTTATCTCTACGGTTTACGGTTTCAAAGGAGTAGCGATAACAAGGTTTTTTGTGCAAGGAGCAAGAACTCTGAACAGGGTCATAGCTCATAGTAAAGGCATCTATTACCTTTACGATGAACAAAAAATCTTTTTGATAAACCTCGAAACAAAAAATCAGCGGAAGAAAAGTAAGAATAATAGGGAAGAAGAAAGATAATAAACAGAAGAATATCAATAGGTCTTTCCACAGAAAGGTGGAAAGACCTAATAATCTTTACCAACAGAATCAGTAGAAGGTCTTCCGCTAATTCATCCTTATATTTGTTTTTATATTTGGGATTCTTCAGGAGAGCTTGTAATGTGGTTTTGGTATTGAAATCATTGTCAGCAACTGCATGTATTAATTCAGGTCTTCCGCTCATTCTGATGGGTTAAGATTATTCCTATTATTCTTTTTTTTTCCTAGACGCCAACTTTGAGACCTCGTAACTCGCTCATTTCTTAACGGATTTCGCTCAAATTTTCAGAGTTTTTGAACGTTAAAAAATTCAATTTAAATGTTTTCATACATTTCAAAAATTCCCTTCCGCTTTTGAGTTATTTCCCTTTAAATGAAAATTTGGTGCTGTTTGTTTCCAGACAAAGGCTCAGAAACGACAAAAGCTGGAGCAGAATGTCTACTGCATTTAAATACTAGAAGAATTGAAGTTGTGCACATCGGTTTTTCTTTTTCGATTTCTGCGCTCAAAACGGTGCTAGATAGGGGTCAAAAATAAGAATGCCTAAAAGCGCAAAAATTTACATCTATTTCCTTATGTATCTTTTAAACTAAAAAAAATTTGTGAAGACATATTTCACAAATATTGTGCATTATTTTCAGATCTATCATTTGACATCATTAAAAAGGGGCTGGCCCCTCAAATTAGGGGCCAACGGCGCTCGAAAGTTTTTGCTTTATAACATAAAAACGGTAAATATATCGATATGGTTATCGATTTGAAATGGGTTCTTTAGCATCTTATTGATCTCATGAAAACGTTATTTTGTTCTAGTCATGTTTTATTAGATGAGCAGAAAACTTTATAGTCCGTGTACAGGTAAGTGATTTTATACGGCAAGTGAAGAAGAATTCTATATGCGTACGCGTATAACACGTATAACTGAAATTAACTGGATAAGAATAATATACCTAGCTAAATTGAATGTTAAACTTTGTTGAAATAAGATTTTTAACGTATTCTCTAGCTGGATGTCATACAGATTATTCAGAGACAACTTTCTCCCTGTGTTTAGTGTAAAGAACAAGACGGGAGAGAGGAAAAATATTTTTAAGTATTAATATTCAATGTAGCATTATTTATTTTAAAAAAAATTCAAGCTTAAGATAATTCACTGTTATTCAATTCATGCATCGTGAATTTTCCTCGGACCCTGAAAGTTTCGTGTGTACAGTGTGCATGTTTTGTGTGTACAGTTATCACATGGTTATGAAACTCGTTTTTCGATCGCACTTTGAACTACATGTATACATTCGTGAGGTCAACATCACCGCTCTTTGCAATTGATTTTTACTAGAGTCCTAGATTTAAGATCAAGAAACATGTCATTTGCGCTAATCGTAAGAATATTTCTATACACAAATTTTAAGGTTTTCTTGAACATGATTTAAAAGTGTTGAATGTCGGATTCTATTCTTTGACGAATCTGCTGAGGTATCTATGGACGAGTTTATCGCTTACACTGAAGGGTGACACAGGATGACCTATCGATAACTCTGCCAATTTTGATAGTGATTTTAATTGCAAATGTACCATAAACATGATAAATTAATGTTCAATTCTACCCTTGTAAAGTCTACTATAGTCTCATTATTTAAAAAAATGGGGATATCAATACTGCAACTTGTTTTTGATTTGTGCGGATGATTCTATTATTGGAAAGGTACACACGTAGTACGACGATTTTTTAGGCCCCGTCTCCCCCTCCACTTTGAAGTAATTGCAATCGTTACATGTATACGGGCCTATATCAAGTTATTCTAATTGCTTTATATCAGAAAAATTTGCAACGTTGTTTAAATTAGCAAATACCTATATATAAACATTGCACAGTAAATTGTAAGTGGAAGTGACGTTTCCATTTCTCATGAAAATCGTAAATGAAGCAACTTTGATATTTGCATGAATTGATACATAACTTATAATTGTATTGTACCGAATGTATTCCTTTTACTTCTTCGAATAAAACGAATATCACTATGACACGATTTTACGGGTACATGATGGTAACTAAAACATGCTGTTTTACACGGAGGAGCCCGCAAAATATATACATTCCGAGCTTTCAGAATACGAGAGAAAAAAATGAATAATTCGAATATTTTTTGAACAAATTCAAAATTGTTTCTGAGAAAGTCATGTAGTTGCATACAAATATTCCAAGCCATTCTTTCGTGTTTATTGGACTAAAAGAGATAATTAAATTTCCTCTCATCACGATACGTAACCCCCCTTCCCTCAAATGATACGTTTTCCTTCAGTGTCGAGAATGTCAGTTGGTTAGTTTGTTCAGGTACGTACAGGTCAGGACTGGTGTTGAAATCCATGATTAATCCATAACCTATTATAATGTTAACCAACAGTCATATGCGACATTTTTTTATTAACGGGTCGTTATATAAATGAAAAAAAGATAAGTAGGCGTCACTAAATTTTCCTATACATAAAAGTTTTAATTTCTAAAACTTGTGCCGATTAGAGTGTCCATTAATATGTATATGTATTAGTTTCTTTGGGTAGGGGGAGGTACCAGTTTTTACTGCATTTGATTTCCGGAATTTTGCATTGCTTTTCCGACACTTAATAATTTCATTTCTAACATTCATTATTTTCATTCTGGATTTTTACACTGTATTTCAAGCAATTTAAAGTTAGCAAAGAAGATGGAATCATCATTTTAATAGAATATATTTGGTTAAATTAACACAAGTGAACTTGTGATGTAATTTATTAAAGGTACTTGGACAAGTTTGAAGCAATATTTTCTGTAAATATCACGTTATATATTTTAATTTTCACATAAAAATTAATTAAAAATCTTACTTCATTCAAAAGTTATTAAACTTTAAATTTCTTTGGCGGGTTTGATTGACACATCCTTGCACTTTCACAAATTTTAACTTTATTCTTAATCCTTAGGAAAAGTGGCAATCTTGTTGTGTATTAATGAGAAATATTAAAACTTAAATCCAGAAAAATAATTTTATTCAGAGTAGAAATGTTAGAAAGCAATACTCCTTTACAAGTATCGTCGTTCCGTTGTGTATAGAGTTTTGCAAATCGAGCACACTCGTGTTATGTACACAGTTTTTGTAAACAGTGTATACACAGGACAACAGCTCTGTTATTGTTTGGTGTTTACGATTCATCGGGTGCGTTGAATCGCCAAAGTCTGTTCACCACAACTGCACGGACTGACCATAAATTGTGTGTTTGTTTTGCTTTAAAACATGTCTACTCTGAATTTTTTGGATTATAGTATTTATATTATTCATTAAAACACAACAAGATTGCCACTTTTTTTAAGGATTAAGAATTAAGTTAAATTTTGCGAAAGTGCAAGGATGTGTCAATCAAACCCGCCAAAAAATTTAAAGTTTTAATACCTATTAAATGAAATAAGATTTTTATTCAATTTTTGTGTGAAATGCTATTAAAATATATAAGTCGTAATATTATAGAGAAAATATGGAAAATAGGAACTTCAAATCTGTGTCCAAGTACCTTTAAACGAAAGTCAAGCAAAGTTTGTATTTTGAAAAATATTTAAAATCAAATCAAGTCACATAAAACAAAGATAGGTTGTAAAGCTCACACACCAACACACACACAAACGTTTTGGTAACTCGGAATAGTCCAGAGTAAAGCTATATTTTCTTGATGACGGAATGTCCAGTACATCTAATATTCACGTCCGGGATAGTCCACGGCGATCTAAAAACTCTCTAACACAACATACGGGTTTCACTCAAATTTCAATTAACACATTTACGCAATTTATATCATACATACAAGTCAGACGCTCTTTGATGTAGAGAATTGACACTAATTCCTTAGATAAATACTGAGTGACCAATTCCTTTTTTACTATTTAAATTCAAATTAATAGGTTAATAACTTAAGCATACTGTCAAAAATAAGCATTAAAAATAATTATTTTCATAAAATTAAATTCTGTTTAACCAATAAAAATCACTAGTAGCGAAAAGACAGACTTTTAAAAAATCAGAGGTGGAATCAGGCTAATTTAATCCTTTTATGGCACCACCAACCCCGTAACGAGACAGTTATGTACATGTATATGTTCTCATCGAACTGACCGGTCTCCGCGTCTTGAACCTCCAAGAACATGTGTTGCATGTTCTTGAATAATATGTATTAATAATTCTTTAAGGAAATCTAGATCTCATGTAGGAAACCTGATTTATTTAAGGAATCACTGTCTAGTTAGAGATAGAGCTTTTATTTTATCAACAATAGTGGGAAACATATAATTTTCATATTGGGGGAACCCGTTATGCTAAAATTATCCCATGTTTCCCACTATTGTTGATGTCTCTGGCATACTCTCCTGACTAGACAGTGATTCCTTATATTTCCATTTCATTGTGAAATAAAAATGTAGATTAATAGATTTAAATAACAAGAGGACTTCCATGCCAATTTCAATAGTCCTCGCCCACTGACGTCAAACACAAAGTCAGCCGCACGAGATTTACATGCATATTTGGCCCTCTTAGCGTCAGACACAGAGACAGATGAGCACGAGATTTGCATGCGTATTAGGCCTCCTTAGCTCCTGACCTATCGACCTGCCTAATTTACATTCCGACAGAATTATCAAGAAATAAACTCCCCCTAACTTTCAAAGAGATATCACAGAGAACAAATTTAGAAATGGAAATATATTCTAATATATTCTAATTTTTTTTTTAATTATTCGTACTTCTCAATCTATCACGTTCAAATTATATGTATTTATTTTTTACATTAAACATTAAACCTTATTTGTCAGCCAGTCTGTCCATCTGTCACGAGAACTTAAAACTTGATAATATTAACTATTGAATGAGTTGAAATAGAACTTTGATATTTCACATGTGCATTATTAATGTGACATCTGATTTTCAAATATACTGTGATTTTTTACCCTGTGACCTTTATCTTAGAGCTTGACCGACTTAAAAAAAATAACATTACTTTAAATTTACCATAACTTTTGAAAGCTTCCATTTTATAAAAATGTATTAACTGTGACAACACCTTTTAAAATTCACTGATTTTTTACCCTTTGACCTGCTTTTCAAAAACATTAACAATACTCATACCTTTTGACTGAGAAGAGATAGGGCTTTTATTTTATCCCTTATATACCTATGACAACTCCTTTCTAAATACACTGACTTTTGACAACTTGACCTTGAGGCTTGATCATAACTTTTTAATGAGGAGAGATAGCCCTTTCATATTACACAAATATCACAATGTTATGTACGTAACGGTTGTAACCTGTGATAAAATCACATCAAATAGTAGTACAGGTATATCATGAACTTTGACCTTGAAGTTTATCCGGCTTTTCCAAAATCATGGAGTGTGTGTTACGGCCTTGAATCAAGGTCATTTCAATAGTGACTGGATGCATTGTTTGAAAAAAAACGTCTGAATTTGTCAATACAGTAGCACACATATGGGATATGCTCATCACCATTGTGTCATGGTGTGACCCAAGGTCATTTTGACAAGGTCAGGTCGCTTCCTTTACTATCATTTTTTTAATTAATAATAAGATGATATCTACACTTAAAAGATTGCTTTATCATTAGAACGTGGCATGACCTTGACTCAAGGTCATTTCTCTCTGTCCGTAGCTCCGACGGAATACACTAAATAATTATTCTGATAGTGGTTGTATTTCAATAGTGGTAATTACCTATGTTTGGTATTGAAATGCACTCTCAACCACTATTGATATAATTATTTCAAAAGTGGTCGTTATTTCAATAGTGTTTGCAACAAAACTGGATTACAAAAAATATATTAATGAAATATATGCAAAGGTTGTCCCAGAAAAGCGCAATCATTTGCAATATTTTTTGATTTACTGATATTATAAAGTTAAAGATTGGTATGCATTAGAATCAACGTTTAAAAAATCCCAGAAATTTCGGTAAATGATCTCTATAAATAAGATTTTTCTCTTTGGTAAACAAACCATTCTAAATATAGTTGCCGGTGCATGTAACACTGACGACGTCAAAATGTAGCTTGCGAAACTTTTGACTTTCTTTTAAAAATCGTTCTACTTGTAATATCTATACGAATCATAAATAAGATTTTGTATTTGATTTCCTTTTTGTTACGGAGCTATCCATTTCATACGAACCAAAGTTATTAATATTTTTTTTTATTTGGCAATATCCCAACCCAGACATCCAGCTCTTTCGGTTTGGCATCATATTTGTTTGTCATCAAAACATTTCATTAATCGGATAATTAGTCCAATCATCTTTTAACTCCTTTGACCATTTATAAACCTACTATCGGTACATGTTTTTGTTCGCTATCTCGATATCCTTCATGTTTTGGTCAAAAATTGCCGTGCCCCTATAAGCTACAACTGATATTTTTTACTCTTTAAATGCAATTTATTGATGCATTTTGCTTTGCAACCTTATTTTATTAAGCCAAAATGCCAAAAATATATACCAACATTTTGTCAAACATGAATATTTTTGGTCGTTTAGTTAATGAAATATTCATAAAGATGGTGAATTTCTGGGACAAACCTCGTAGATAACGAACAACAAACAAGCTCAAAATTCATTCATATAAAACAAACCAGGAGTAGTTCAAAACTTTAGACAATTTATCAAAAATATACGACAATAATTTATGTTTTTTTGAAAACTTACGATAATAATAGTTTTCACACAAAAATTTCAGAAAGTTGAGGGAGCAAAATCGGTCGAAATTTTTGGAGAACCCTTACCAATTCTTATATATTCTGAATCCAATTTTATTGTAAAAATAGAACATCAAAAAGAAAATTACACCCTAAATCAAACTTTTAAGAGCATTGTACAATAAAATTTTATATCCCCCCGTATCATTGCCAAAAAAAAATTAAATGAAATACATTACAAAATACTAACGATGTAAGTTTCACTTAAGATTTTTTTGGGCCTACTATAACGTCCGACTTGTGATTGTGGGGTCAGATTTAAAGCTTTCCTGTTCCGAAGTCGATTGCATTATAATTTGTTGCCAAACATTTTTGTTTTGCTGACAAATCTTGAGAACAATCTGTTATTCTTAATTTCATTATTTTTTAGAGAATCATGAAGCATTTTGAGATCGTTACTAGGAACGAAAATTGCAGTAAAATCTTAAGATTTAAAAGATAAATAAAGATGCATACGTGAAAGCACTGAAGCTTTTTCGTAATGAAGTCTATGGAGATAACATACAAATCCATTAAACATTACAAAATAGGAACTGAGCAAACATGGATCTCAAATTAGTGGGATCAGGTGATTAAGCATTCCCTGTCGACACGTCACACCGTCGTGTGTTCCTTGTCATGTTCGGGGAAAATAGAAAAATCCGTCGGTAGCTCGGGGTGTCAGTTTATGTATATACTGATATACATATTAGCAGTCAGTATGAAAACTGTCATTAAGCATTTGACATACTGAGAAATTGTACTTACTAACAAGGAAGACCATAGAACTAACGAAATGATGACTCTAAACTAGACTGCTGATAATCTTGATTCATCATTTTTTTATCAATAACTGGCCTCATTTTAGAAATTGTTCAAACGTATAGAAAAAATAATATATACTGTTCCGTATCGAATCTAATGAAAGATGTTAACTCCGTAAGCAGGTAAAGAGAGAATCTTGCTGCATAAGTAAGAGAAGTTAACGATTGAACAGTTAAATCAGTTTTTTTCATAACTGAGTTGGAAGGTAACTATTAACGTTTTTTTTCTTAAAATATGAAACAGGTGTGTCGGAATTTAATATTTTGTATTCCAAGCTCACCAAGGTATACCTAGTCGTCATGAGAATGTACATACATAACTATTGTTAAATGAAAATGCGTCGTCGATTTATCTTTGGAAGGCCACTTAAAGGGTATTCTCTTTCTCCCGTTTAGGTTTTTGTATAAAATCTGCTTCATATGAATATAAAATAGGTGTGCTAATACAGGGCACAATCGATACTCATGGGATTTTCAATAGATTGTTTAAAGATCTCGTTTTCCGAAAAAATTGTATAGAAATTGTCATTCAGAAACCTGATCATCTTTTTAGTATCAACTTAAGAGTACTTGTGTGAATACTCATATTGTTTTTGAGGATTAAAAGAAACTTGGTAAAACATTTTTGAAACCCACATTGTATCTTTGTTTGCAGGAATTTTGATGAAGTTCCGAATCCAAATGGACATAGAAATTCATTTTGTTTGCAGGAATTTTGATGAAGTTCCGAATCTAAATAGACATAGAAATTCATTTTGGTTTTTGGGGATGTTAAGAAAACTCAAAGCTGGCATTTAATTTTGCAGAATTCCGTTAGAGATTTTAAAATTAAAATATAACGCTTAAAAGATATTTTGTGAAAAGAGCTGGACCTTTATAGCATATTGTTGTAAAATCATAAAAATATCTTAAAAAAACTAGCAGCAATTATCATGAAAGATATTACAAGGGGCGTTTGAAAAGTTCTGAGAACTGTTTGCTTGAATATTGCCTTTTACAAAAGTTGATAAATTTGGTTCTATTGAAAAGAGCAGGGGAATTTGTACGTAGTTCTATGTCACTTTTTTTTTATGACGTAATGGCTCCAAAAATGACTTCAAAATCTTAAATGTTCAGCATACGGAAAAGTTGCGATTTTCGTTTACATAAGAAGATCGAAAAATGCTGTTAAAGGCTTCTTTGAAAAGTTGTTTTAAAGGAAAGTCCATTGCTGGACGAAAATAGTGCTTCGAATCCCATGATTTACTGATAATATTTGATAACTAGAGCCGAGCTCGTTGCAAAGCAACGAATAGGTCTTCCGTTGGAGCTACGGATAAGAAGACGTAACCTTGAGTCTAGGTCAAGCCACATTCTAAAGTTCTACAAGTGAAAATTTAAACATTTTAAGAGAAGCAACTTGCAATGCTTAACCAGGAAAAAGACTGTAAAGGAATATATGTGACCTTGAACTTTCCAAGTGACCTTGAACTCTCCAAATGACCTTGATCTAAGCAATGACTAGCTCTCGTTATAAAAATATTATCCATGTGTTACCGTCTGGAAAATTTCAAACATTTTATTTAGATATTCTTTCTGTCCATGCATCCAACCAAAAACATCTTATACTTGGGGACTTTGAACTCGAGTCAAGGTCACGTCCCACCCTGCATTATATCAGCAATGTTTCACTAGTAGAAAAATGGTAGCGAATTTACAGTTTCTGTCACTAATCTTGACTCGTCCAAATGACTGGATATGTTCAGCCATAGAGTTTTTTCTGACTATAATCGAGGCAAAATGATTCATTGGGTTCAACAAAATGTCGAGACTATAGCTCTACTTGTTTGAACTTATAACAAAGGAAGAGAAAACTAGCCATTGCCATCAGACCAAAACTGTAGAAGGAGTAGCGTTTTAAAGGAATTTCACATAAATTTCTATTTTTTGTAATCATGACAACACCGTTCATCGAAATCAAAAACGATGCACTTAATTATGTATCACATTGAAGTCTACTTGTGTGTCCAGTTATATTGAAATCAAACTAAAACTGTAGGAGGAGTAGCATTTTTAAGGAATTATATACAGAAATTTCTATTTTTAGTAACCATGGCAACACCGTTCATCGAAATCAAAAACGGATGCACGATATTTTGTATCTTAGTGAAGGCTACTTATGTGTCAAGCAATATTGAATTCAGACAAAAACTGTTGAAGACGTCGCATTTTAAAGCATTCAAAAACCGATGCACTATACTATGTATCTTAGAGATGTGTACTTGTGTGCCAAGTTAAATTGAAATCTGACCAAAACGGTAGGAAGAGTAGTATTTTGAAAAATTGTTTATAGACAGACAGACTGCTAGACAGACGAACGGACGGCAAACACTTTACTATCGAATCCCACAGACAGGTGGGACAGATATTTATATATCGAAAATAACCAAATTAAATAAAGACATCATTTTTAAAGCATTAAATTGTAGCAAAAAAAGAAAATATCAATGGATGCAACACTTTTCAGACGAGGGAAGAGATATGAACCTCTCATAAATACGGTACACATGTATCAGATCATTGCACGTCGGCAATCTAAAATGACACATATTATTTTTTTTCTTTGTATAACTTACCCCCCCCCCTAATTTCTTAAAAAATGTTTGTACAATCAAGAAAATCGGTTACTTTTCATAAAGACTACGACGTTTCTTTCATTTTCAAGAACCGTATAATAGCGAGTGCAGCGAGCTCAATAGAATAACGTGTAAGAAAAGAAGTTCGGAATTGTACACACGTCAAGCAAATTTTGTTGTGCAACATTCCCAGAGCTCCTTTACTACCCAATGTCCTTTGCGCGAATAAATAAACAAAAAATAACACAAGTAACAGCTTTTTAAAAAGCTTGGCTGACTATGTCATCAATATCTATAGAATCTATGAGCATGATAAACTATTAACGTTTACATTTGGGGGGGGGGGTTAAATTATTTCACTGGAGTAAATTATGGAGATGTTGCACAAAACATAAACCATATATAATACTGTTTGTATCTCAAATAAAAAATGAAATCATGATCATGTCCCGCTGTAGATTCGAACCCGGGACGAAAAGATGAACACCTCTGTCCGCAAGTCTAAAATGGTTTTAGAGGATGACGTAAATAAGGAAAAACATTAGATTAATGCTTGAAAGCATGGCTACATATAAAGGTGGCAGCTGAAAATATGATAACTACAAGAAATTGGGGATCTAACAATTATGACTGACGTGTAGAATATGATTAATAGTTTCTTGGGTATGCCAAAGTATCAAAGATTGTTGGAAACGTGGGAAAAATAATTAAAGTTTTAAATGACCCAACAAACTTGACGGCGATATATGAATGCCATGGTGCGGATTCGGAAGTTTTTCCAGAGATGAGGGATCAACATAAAATGTTTTATTACTTTAAATGATGTAACTTCTAACTCACTTCACAATGTCACCGAATTGTTTGTTTGTTTTTTTTTTTCCAAAGCTCGACCAGGATTCTGAAAAAAAGAAAACTTTACATAATTCATGCAGTTTTCATTTTCATTCAATGAATATCCAGAAAAAGGGTGAAAAAACCCTACACGTGACATTTTGGCGCAAAATAATAGCGTCACCCCTTACCTAGAAGACAAATGGACTAATCCGTGTTAGAAACGCAGAAAAAAAGGTCAAACGGACATATATCCGTATAAGAACTCGCATGAAATTAATATATGCTAGCAAAAGGCTAGAGAAAATAAATACTTCAATGTATTGTATTAGCAATAAGTTTATTTTTCTGCTAACAGAATAGATAACTGTTGTTGCTGAAATGCATGTAACAAATCCGATGATAATCAGCATGCACAAAATTTTGCTGGCTAACTGTGACCTCGTACATATGTACTAGCGTATCTGTTTAGTAGGACCGGTTTTTTCAGTGGGTGGGAGTACAACTCTCCTGTCTGTTATTTTTTTTTTGCAGCTATACTGTGTATGAAGTTTGATTATTTTTAAAAATATCTTGGTTAGTTTGTTTTAAACTGAGCTTTGAACTTACTAAAAGGGAAAGGGTGAACCAGGCAAAGTGTGACGGAAGGAGATAAGGGAGGATGGAAGATGTACGACATGACAAACATTATATCCCAAGCCATATTCATGGCGGGGCATTAAGGAATTGATTATTGGTTTACATAAAAAAATAGGTTGTGACTTTCTTTCGGAATTCAACACCAGCCTTAATCTACATGTATACGCATGTACAAAAACGAATCAACCAACTAACATTCTCGGTTCAGAAGGAAGACATTGTATATTCATTTTAAATTCTAGAGGGGGGAGGTACGTGATGAGAGGAAATTTAACCACGTGTCGGTCCATGAAACATGAAAGATTATTTTTGGAATGTTTGTATACAACAGCGTGGCTTTCTTTGAACTAAATTAGAATTTATTGAAATATTTAAAAATAATTCTTTCAGGGACGCCGTGATATATTTGGTAGTCTCTGTAATAACTGTTCGGATATAGCACAGGCCTTTAGATCGCTTAGAAAAAAAAATTGAGGTGTTGGAATAAAAATACACACAATTTTTTTTCTAAGCGATCTAAAGGCCATTTGTAATTATCGGAGTACACAATGGATTTTCATATATGCCCACTGTTCTCTGCAACCACGTGCTTGTAAACGAGGACCGGGCAACACAACTTTAGACACAAAGTGACAAAGCTGGATATAACCTGTTTGCTATACCGGTATTACAAATACGTGAACAATAGTATATTATAAATTACTTTTTATGTTCAATGTTTATTTAATCTTTAAAAAAATGATACCCCGGTAAATGGAGAAACAAAAGAGTGATCATGGTAAAAATAAATCGTACATATACAATATTACCTATCACTATCCATCACTAATTATAATTATTTGCCGAAGCCCCTTCTCAATTACAATTGAAATAAAATACATTAACACAGAATAGAGTTTTTTTTATTTTTTGAAGCAAATCGAACGAGCCATCTCCGAAAAATCTTCTGCACAAATTTTGTAAGGAGAAAAAAGAATAATAATAATAAAGGTAAAAAAGAAACATAAGAATAATAGAAGGGTCTTCCGCTGAAGACGGAAGACCCTAACTAGATGATCGTTGCGAGCAACGAGTAGGTCTTCCGTTGAATTTCTCGATAAGATGAGATGTGATTTTGACTGAGATATTCGTTTAAAGAGAATGACATTGAGTTTTCCCTCCTTAATGTTAAAGTTTCTCATTTCTATCAAGATATTCTGAACATCTTTTGTTTGATAAGGCTCATGAAAATACTCCAGTCCCTCTTTTTGTTCGAGACATAAAGCATAAAAAATATAGCATTTTGGTCCCTTGCCACCCCTAATTACCTAACCAGGGCTCGAGCTGTGATTCGCCATTGTCGCCAATTGCGAATTTACTTCAAAAGTGGCGAAAAGAAATTCATAAGTGGCGAAAATGAATTTTTTTAGATGTACCATGTCCTGGTTAGCCCCTTTGTTTATTCAATGTATACAGATAAGTCCCATTGTTTATTTAATGCAGCAGAGGTGTGAAAACTGTGCCTACACGTCTCGCTTGAGCGAACACAGCGACTAGGTAACTAGCCTGGAGCAATAAAGGGCAACAAAATTGCTTGAAATAATATAATTTGGATTTAAACAAAGGGGGATAAAGTGTTATTAGGAGATGGAGTTTGTAAATAAAAGATTTTTATCAACAAAATCTGGATCTATGTAGATCGTTTTTTAAAACCGAAAGTAGGGAAACATGACGAAAATTGTAAAGATTGGCTTCAAATTTTACCTAATGAAAATTGAAAAATGTGTACATTATACCATAAACTGACAAAGAGTGAAAATGAAATTCGTTTGGAAACAGAATTATCTTAGTAAATTACACTGAATTATTTATGAGCTTGCATATTAAACCCTGGAGTCTCCAAGTTGCTAAAATAAAGTCAAGTTTTAAACCTAATTTTCATTAATTCTTTATTACAATATACTTCTTTTCACAATTAATTAATGAAATAATGAAAATTCCCATTAAAAAAAAATTTTGTCATATATCTTTACTAGGTCTGTAGCACCCCCCCTTCCAGGCGAAAAAAATATAAACAAGAAGACATTTTCTGTCAAGAGTTGGCTGATATCAATTCAATTTCAAATTATTTGTATAATTCCAACATTAGTTTTTTTTTTTTAAGGATACTACCATAAGCTTTAAAACAATTACAATTTTAAAACAGTGTCTGTAATAAACATAATTAAAAAATTGAATATCATAAAGTGTATTGCATTGTTGAGAAATCAGATGTAAATATGCCTTTCCTTTTGTCGCGAAAAGTGGCGAAAAATATTTTCGGTCCAGTGGGAGCCCTGTACCTAACATATGATCAAAATATAATCATATATTGCTCCAAATCGTAAAGATGAATACTTTTGCCCAAGTAATGTATAACAAAATATTGATCATTAGTGAGTTATAGATAAAAGAATATTGGCCCCTCTGAGCCCCTAATTTGAGGCATCAGCCCCCTTTCTTTGATATTAAATGAAAAGTCTTGTGATTTTGAGGATTTTTTGTACAACAATTATTCAGAGATTTCTATTCGTTGTGGAGATATTCTAAATGGAAATATTTAGGGTCCACTCAACAAGTCCTTAATGGGGCCGTTTTTAATAAAATTCAAAGTATGCATATTGTTTAGAACATTATTCTGACCATCTTTTGTTCAATATTGCTTATCAAAATATTTCCCTTTCGAATATATAAAGAGTCAAAAGATGTGCCATTCTGGCCCCTTGTAACCCTTATTACGTAACATATTATCAAAATTGTATAATATATTGTTGGAAATTGTTAAGATAAATACCTTTGCTTCAGTAATGTATAACAAAATATTGAATATTAGAGAGTTATAGATAAAAGAGTTTTGGTCCTTATGAGCCCCTAATTTGAGGGGTCAGCCCCCTTTTCTTGATATCAAATGAAAGGTCTTGTGATTTTGAGGTTTTTTTGTTCAACACTTATTCAGAGATTTCTATTTGTTGTGGAGATATGCTTAATGGAAATGTTTAGGGGCCATCCCCTGCAAGTCCTTAATGGGGCCATTTTTAGAAAAATTCAAGGTATGCATATTGTGTAGAACATTATTTTGACCATCTTTTATTCAATATTGCTTATCAAAATATTCCCCTTTTTAGAAGATATAAAGCGTCAAAGATTTGACATTGTTGTCTCCTTGTGCCATCCCTCATTACGCAAGATATGCTCAAAAGTTTATATTATGTTGTTCCAAATGGTTTTAAATTATAAAAATATCAAAAATTCGAGCAGAAAAAATTATAAAATTTTTGGGTCACACTGGGGATCGAAACCGGGTCGCCGCGCGTGACAATCCAACGCGCTAACCATTTAGCCATTGCATCGCTGCTTCGCGATTTAAAATGCAAATATCTCGAGATTGGCTTTTTCGATTTTCAAGCAAATTACATATTTCGCTTCTGCAAAAGGGTCTCTATTGAACTCTAAAACAAAAATATTAAAAAACAAAAGTTGAAAAATTGCGTTTTTTAAATTCACCTCCGGTAGCGACCGGAAGTATTGACGACCCACGAAAAGACGATTCTGCAACGCTATAAGTCATGAACTATCATCTTCAATTAGTCTCCAGTTCATATCTTAAGCAGTTTTCGCTACTAAGTTAAGACAAAATTGCATTTTAAAATCAGAAAATTGTCCATATTCACACCGGAAGTGACGTCATAAAAACGCTTCAAAACCTATCAAGATCAATTGATGATCTATTAGATATGAAAATTTCATGTAAATCGACCGAGCCGTTTTGAGAAATCGCGTGCACAAAATCAGTTGGAAGAATGATAATAATAATAGGGAAAAAGAAAACGAACGAAAACAATAAGGTCTTCCGTTGGAAACGGAAGACCTTAATAACTAGATACGATCTCGTTGTGAACAACGAGTGGGTCTTCCGTTCGATTCTTGATGAGATGAGATAAGATTATGAATGAGATTCTCACTTTAAAGTAATGATTTTCCATAATCTTTTAAAAAGACATTGGACAAAAAAGACTTCTAATATCGAATTTTGGCCCCTCTGGCCCCT